>NC_137507.1:30087500-30142500 GCF_041902795.1 Electrophorus electricus
GCACTTATATCTCACTCAGTTCTGGAAATGGAAACTGCTGCTGGATTCCTAGGATGTTTTGATTTCTCAGTTATAAGGGACTCCTAGCCTGTGGCATCAAGCCACTGGTCCAAGATCTCTGCATATTTGTTCTACTTTTGGTGTGAGATGCATTGTGGCATTATATTTTTAAATTGTTAAGAGAAAACACTTCTATTCAGTGAATGTTTGTTTTTTTTTTATCTAATATACATTTGTTTATATGACAAAGCACTGTCAGATTTGTCTTTTTAACTCCTTGGACTGTATTTGTTTAAGACAAATTCTCACTCATTTATTTTATATAAGCTGTTTTAATTACGATGGGTGAAATGGCTTATGAGTTTTGTGGTTCTTTTGACATATTTTTGCATGTCATGACTCAGAATACACTCAATTCACAGATGTTTGCCAAATTTCAACTGCAGTTAGTTTAAATAATCTTAATTATGATTTGTACATTTTGCTGCATCACCAGTTGGTGAAACTCCCTCAGGTGTTTCAGAGCACAGTGCAGGTACAGCAGTGAGGTGTGGATGGTGTGTCAGAGCAGTGAGGTGTTTGAGCTGTAATGGAGCTCTTTATCACAAAAAATGTAGGTGGTGTTCATCAGGCCTTCAGAAGGCATCTTGAAAATGAGCAGGGTAGTACAGGTAGGTTTCAGTTGGGGGGGGGGGGGGGGGGTGCTACCAGACAGCAAGGTAGGTGTTCATTGTTTTTCCAAAAATAGGGATTCTGGACTTTTATACAGATGTGAAGAAAAAAAAAAAAAAAAGAAAATGTTAGATATTCCTACTTGCATATCTTCAGACAATAAATAATTTCATTGACCATGTTTTTTGAAACAATAAAAAACAATGTACATTTAATTATTGTATGCATTTTATTTACTATTATGCCAAAACAAATTTGTCAGGCATGGTTGTGCATAGTTAGACCCACTAAAATGCTTAAAAATAAAACTCAAGAGAGTAGGACACTGAATGGAAGACAAAAAAATGACTTCCTAATTGATTAGTTTATTTTGGTTATTAAACAGATCAAGTATAAAAATAGCACAGTGGTGCTGGTTAGGTTTCTTAACTTAGTAATTGCCGAGTAGAGTTTTTGTGTCTAAATAGTGTTTTACTAATTTTTTACTCAACCAGCTTCTCAAATCAGCCTATTTGTATAACACTTCTTCTATGTCACAGAAAACAAATTAAGATTTGCATAAGTAGAGAGAATCTGGGTCCATGCCTTTATGAGCAAGCAAAGGTGAGCATGGCAAGGGAAACCCCCGAGCAAGAGAAAAAAATCTTAAGAGAAACCTCTGTATGTCAAACTGCTGAGAATATTGGCAAAAGAGATACAAACCACAGACATGGTACAGAATGTTGGCATAGATACAAACCACAACTGCAAACAACCACTTTTGTCACAACCCTCTTGTGAAGCTGTTGTGGGTTTCTGCCAGTACTTTGGACGTTCATTCATATTTTTTAATCTGACAAAAAAGATGGTACAAATGCACTTTTACTTACACCATCTGTACTACAACAGTTGTACCAAGAGTACAACAGGCATACTAACCCTATGTACTACAACAGGTGTACTAACACCAGCTGAACTACAAAGGGTGTACTAACACTACTAGTACAGTTGTATTAACACCATCGATACAGGTGTACTATGAAAATGTCAGTTTACCTGCACAGTTGCTGTACTGTCTGTACTGTATAGAAAATCTCATTTTAGTCAGATGCTCTTTTTAATGGTCTGGGCCAGGATCCCTAACCCATATTCCTCAGCCATTAAGTTCACAGCAGGTTCTTCACCTCAGCCACGTAACCCTCCCTCCGCCCCGGGGAAGAGGACAAACGGGACACAACCGGGATAAGACGGGAGCGGCAGGTTTGAACCCCGACACACCAATAAGCAGCAGACGTTTGTAAAAAGCTGCTGACGGAGACGATCCCTCAGAAGACTTAAACCCCCCAGCTGGCTGACACACCTGAGACAGCACACACACATTTCAATTCCTCCTTGTTTATTGTGTAGCATACGTCAGTGTGTTTAGGGCTAAAGGAGCAGGCCCGTCGTCTGCTTTATTCTTTGTTCCTTTAATTATAATTTCATCATTTAATCCGAGTCTCCCTCCTGCCCCATTTTGACTGAGCCGCGCCGTAATCTCAGCCTGCGTTAGCGTGAGGTGCGCACGGAAAGGTGATGTCGTAAAGATGAGTGTCGTAAAGCAGGTGCGGGGGCGGGGGCGGGGGCGGGGGCGCGAGGCTCGCGGCGCGCGGGATCATGGCGGATGGCCCCAGGTGGCGGCGCAGGAAGCAGAAGAAGCCCAAGAGGAATAACGGCACGGGCACGCTCCCAGCCGGTAGGCGCAGTGCCGACACTCCGCTCCGCTTCACTGCTACAGTCGGACACGTTGGGACTTTAACGGAGAGTCAAACGGATTAAGCCACACTAGTGAAGTTGTGTCGACCGTCCCGTTATACCGTTATACAGCTATCGGCCACCTGGAGCACACGCCCGTTATATCGCGAGACTTTCCGCTGTTTTTTGTTTTGTATTGTTCCGTAGTGACCGTACCGTAGACACCGTTAACGTACGTAAACAGCGTTAACGTTAACATACAGCGTTATTTAACGGTGGTTACTAAAACAAGTCATGTCCGTTTGTCCTCACTTTACCGGAGCAAAGCGAGCGTCTCTCTCCCTTGGCCCCCAAACAGCGAACGATCTGCCAGACCCGAGAGCGTCTTCCGTTATTTATTGACGTTTATTTTGTCTTATTAATGAGCGCGTTGTTCAGTTGTCCTGCTTACGTCATCAACGCTTGCTCTGTCTCCGTCGCCTTCACGGGCTCGAACCGCCAGACCTTTATACACGTGTTCCGCAAACTTCAGTCTCACGTGTGGCTTCTCTCTGGCGTAACCGTCGCGAGGCTGTAAACAGCAGGTAATGGAACTATCGCGTGTGATGTGACAGGCGCGCGTGTGATGCAGGCTGCGCTGCGCCTCCTTTAAATAGTCTTTACCCCTCACCGTTATAGACGCACGAGCGCTACCTTTTCCTGCCTGCGTGCGTGTGACACGCGAGCACCGGACCGCCCCAACGTAGGCTACGCGCACAGGAGCTTTCAACGTGTTTACCTGAACGGTGACCGAAAAACGGAGCTAACCAATGCCATCTGTAACGGTGAAACATGCAGCCCTCGTCTCCGGAACAGTTACTGCACAAACCGAGAAAAGCAATCGCCGTCTGACCCCCGATCTGCGCGCGAGCAGCGAGAGACATACACGCCGCAGCAAATGGCAACTTGTGCAGGTAGAGAAAAGATGGTGTTTGATTTGAGCGCCGTGTCCCCTCCACGTCGCCTGCACGATCTCGTCCTGCTCCAGAAATTTGATTTTTGCTTTAGTTTCATCTTTGGTGTGATATTCCAGGTGACATTGATTTATTTGAAAATACGCGTGCCATTTGGTAGCCGTAAGGTGTCTGAGGAAGAACGGAAAGTAGCGCATAAGGTGGTTGCTCGGCATTGGCGATGTTTCGGTGGCGTTTGGACGAAGCGGTCGGCTGCGACAGTAACGGGCGCCCAGCGCTGCTGTCCGCGAGGTAGCGCGCGGAATGGCGGTGTGTACCGTTAGTTGGTGCAGTAAGGGTGGGGCGGTCTGGCGCTCATGTCGGAGACGCGCCAGGTACGATAGGTGATGCAACACCTTTATAGGTGATTCAGCTCGCATCTTCTCCATGTGCCGTTTAATCCACCCGTTCAATAGCGAAAATATTACGACGCTTTTAGACGCGCCATCTCCCCATTTATAACAAACATGTAGGCTACATCCGCTCGACTAACGGTTCGCACGGGGCGGGCGCTCGTTTAATGTGGTGTTTTATGGAGTGACTCGGATTTCTTTGTTGACAAAGTGACCCCAAATACGTGAATAAGAGCGAGATCTCAGTGACCACACTGACGTACACTATACTCCATGTCCCTGCCTCGTAGTGCAGACCTGTCTGACGATTATACGAGCTGCTCTACTGCACGCGCACTCAGGTAGCACTTCTAGGTGATGGATGGTCGGTGACTTCAGCGCGTGACGTGCGACTTGCAAAGGAGCGCGTGGCGCTGTGGAGCGACTTCGCTTCCTCTTCTACTGTTCAGGCGGATCTCTCGCCCTGCGGCATGGTTTTGTTTCATTTCTAGCTTAGGTCTCTCGATAGAGGTAGTAAGCTGTGTGTGTGTGTGTGTGTGTGTGTGTGTGTGTGTGTGTGTGTGTGTGTGTGTGTGTGTGTGTGTGTGTGTGTGTGTGTGTGTGTGTGTGTGTGTGTGTGTCCGTTGAGCTGTTGCTGAACACTGCGCACGCTCTGAGGGCGTGGTTACACACGCACAATGAGGTCATATCTTAATCAAACTGAAACTGATGTTCATTGGTCTCGCGCTTAAAGCTTGGCTTAGAGAAAGGGCGAGAGAATGCGTGCGTGAGGCTGTTATTATAAGCTATTGGATACGTTCACCTAACGGTTTTATGTAGTACGTACAATAAAAGGCTCCTTGGTAATAAGTAATACCTAGTGTTATTACACACAGGTAATAGATGGAACAGCCTACCAGTAATGTCATTTGTTGTCTATTCGTTATGCAATAAGACATAAGTGAGGTACAGCAGAGCATATACTTTTGTTAATTCCTGTTTTTCAGGGAGCACTGACTCCAGAGTGAATTCCTAACCCTCCTAAAACACTTTGATCTATCCTGCAGCTCTGTGAAAGTAACACAACAGATATTTACATAGAAACGTTATCTCATGTAAGCAGGCGTATTAATGTGATGTGATGTAATAGGATAAATTGAAAATTTACACCCTAGCATTTATTTGCACAACAGAAGTTGTGTGAAGGAGAATGCACCCAGTTTTATCCTCTCCTACCGTGGCTATCATTTGCATCAGCTGCACGGCACAGGTGCATTAGCAGGCATCACTATTCCGTATGATAAATTATTCTCTGTGATTTGGTCTTACAAGCCAATGACAACTTGTGCTAAGATAGCACTTCTTTAAAGTTCCACAAGCACTTATAACCATACAAAATTATTTGCATGTAAAACTAAGGCTGCGTTTATATGCTTGCATTATACACCAAACAAACAAACAAACAAAAGACCCATAAAGCAAAGCTCTACAGCGACTTTGTGATTGTGTGTATGTCGGTATGTAGGTTATGGTGTGGAGTGGCTTGTGTTTTATATCTTGTGAGGGAGTGTGTGTGTGCGTGTGTGTCTGAGGTCCTGAGTGATGAGGATGTGTTTGAGAATGTATTGTTGTGTTAAGATGTGTGTCTTTTTCCTTCAAGCTTGGGTCCTCTACCAGAGGCCTCGAGAGTCCCATGTGGTATCGTTGCTGTTCCCAGGACGGAGAGCTTGGATGTTGTTCCTGGGATCTGTTGGAGTGATTCTCCTATTTTGGGCATCACAGCCCCTAGTTCTCTGATTACCACGGGAGCGACTGATACCTTCACCTTCCACATCTTCTCCAGCTCTTCTCTCAGCCCTCCGTACTTCTCGAGCGTCTCGTGTTCCTTGGTCCTGATGTTGCAGTCACTCTGGATTGCTACATCTATCACCACGGCCCTCTTCTGATGTTTGTCCATCACTACTGTGTCCGGTAGTGACATTACCATTACCCGTCTGACACTGGTATTACCATTACTATTTGTCATTATCATTGTTTAAGATAGACAAGCTAGGATGTGTTCTATGAGGAAATGACAAAGCACTTTTGTAAGTCGCTCTGGATAAGAACTTCTGACAAATGCCATAAATATAAATACTCATACTCACTCATGCTCACACATACTCATACATACTCGCTCACTCATACATACTCATACTCACATATACTCATACATACTCACATATACTCATACATACTCACATACACTCATACTCACACATACTCATACTTACACATACTCATACATACTCACATACACTCATACTCACACATACTCATACTTACACATACTCATACATACTCATAATCATATACTCACATACTCAATCATACTCATAATTGCACATAATCACACATACTCATACTCATATGTACTCACACATACAAGCTCATACATACTCACTCATACTCATACATACTTACTCACTCACACATACTCATACTCATAAATACTCATTGTGTTCATTGACCCATGCTAGAGCACAGTGCAGTGTATTCTGTAGCCTTATTGCCATCACATGGTGAGTTTGGAATTGACTCTCAGAGATTTCAGTATGTAGCCTACATGTGGGGTTTGTAAAACGATAACGTCTCAGCCTGTAATACCTTATCTGCACCTGCAAAATGTTGACACTGTTTTTGTGTATTTGTTTTGTTGTTTTTGTGTGTAAAATGTGTTTTTGGATAATGTAGTGAAGACAGTTCTGACCTGCCACTCAAACACGCCTCTTATACTCACAGCTCCCTGGTTAAGGCTGGCTTGGCCATACTATCTCCAAGGCAGCAGCAGATATTTAATACTTACTGTGCATTCCATTATATGATAATTGCCAGTAAACAAACACAATGCACAATAGACAGCTAAATCCAGGATCAGTATTAATAGGCTAGTGAGTGAATATCAGGTTCACGCTTTCACTAGAGTAGTGCCGAAATGTTGGAAGAGTTTTGTTGCAGACAGTGAAGAAGAGTTTATGAGCAGAGACTGGGTTTGCAGCACACGCTGTGAAGTGTTGAGTTTGGCGTGTTGAGTTGTTTTTCCTGTCAGTAAGAATCCCACAGATTGCACTCTCAAACACACAGTATGCAGTATGTGTGTATTTATTCTGTTGACTTATCGTGCTGTGTGTGAGTATACTGAATGTTTTGAGCATTTGTGCTGTGTGTATATTGAATGTATTGAGTGTTTGTGGTGTGTTAGTGAATTGAATATAATGAGTGTTTGTGGTGTGTATATATAAATGCACTGGTTGTGCTGTATGTGTGCTGAGTGTACTTGAGTGTGTACTGAGTGTGTTGTGTGTGTATTGAATGTATTGAGGGTATGTTTGTGTGTGTGTAAATTGTAATGAGTGTGCTGTGTGTGTGTATAAAGTGTATTGATTGTGCTGTGTGTATTGAGTATTTGCAGTGTGTGTATTACGTGTGATGTTTGTGTATTGAATGTATTGAGTGTTTGTATATTAAATGTATGGAATTTGCTGTGTGTGTATTGAGTGTTTGTGGTGTGTGTATTGAGTGTGATGTGTGTGTATTGAGTATTTGCTGTGTGTGTATTGAGTGTGATGTGTGTGTGTGTGTGTGTGTGTGTGTGTGTGTGTATAAAGTGTACTGATTGTGCTGTGTGTATTGAGTATTTGCTGTGTGTGTATTGAGTGTGATGTGTGTGTGTGTATAAAGTGTACTGATTGTGCTGTGTGTATTGAGTGTGCTGTGTGTATTGAGTGTTTGCGGTGTGTGTATTGAGTGTGATGTGTGTGTATTGAGTATTTGCTGTGTGTGTATTGAGTGTGCTGAGTGCTTGAGGCTGTGTTAGAGTGTTCAGCAGGGTTTGGGAGGGGGGCAGCAGGTGCACACTTTAACAAGCCAAATCACCTCATCCCAGGAAATGCCACAGGAAATGTGGGTTACCATGGAAATGTGACTGTGTTGATTATGAGGTCATAGTGAATCAGTTGAACCTGCCAAGTCTGTCTGCCTTTCAGGTGCTGCAGTAAAAAAAACATACAGCAAAGCTTTAAGAGTGTGTGTGTGTGTGTGTGTGTGTGTGTGTGTGTGTCTGTCTGAGTTTGTGTGTGTGTTTACCTGAAGTTTCTACTTCAAGTTTGTGTCTGAAAAGAAATGGAAGGGAAATCTGGAACCGAGTAAAGAGAGAAAGAGGAAGAATGAGAGGGAGAAGGAGAGAATATGCGGTGGAGGAGGAGAGAGAGAATGCTCAGGGAACTCTCTCCTAACGTTCTCCCAACAAACTAATATTGTACTGTCAGCACATGGATTTAGATTGTCCAGAAAAAGAACTGATGGTGAATGAGCTGGAACAGAGAACATTCTGGAGACTGGCTAGCAGCACAACCTGACTGCAGCGTTAGTGGGAAAGTGATGAGTCTGGTCACTATGGGGTTAGTGGTCCCACCACATCAGGACTACCCAAGCCTGAGTGGGTGACAGCGAGAGTAGAGTGTAAAATGTAGTCACACTCATTTGTTTGGAACTGCTTAGGAATTTCAAACAACACATACAGACGTCCCACAATGCATTAGTCACTAATCTATATGCATAAATGCCACCAAAAATAAGACACGAAGACATGTAAAATAGGTGTAAGAAAGTGAGATTGGAGAAAACAGGAACTTAAAAAAGTACCTGTTCTGCCTTCACCTTGCTGCTTATGCATCACTTCCTGTTGTCATGACTGTGTTCTGACAGTGGTTTGTCTTTACAATACTACTTTATTTATACTGCTGCAGCTCGGTTATTTATCAGCACCAAGGAAAGAGACCATATTATGCCAGACCTCACTTCACTGGCTATTAGTCCAGTACAGGTTAAAGTGCTTTTATTTGGTTTTAAATTTTCTATCCCCCTCTTATTTAGGTATTTTGCTTACACTTTAAACCTCGCACCAGTTTCTGAGGTTATCCTCACCGAGTTTGTTTTCTGTCACGAAAGCTTGTCTGAAACGCATAGGTGATAGTGCAATTGTGGTTTATTTTCCAAGTCTGTGCAGTAGAGACCTTCACCTGCTGTTCATCAAGCCTCGTCACACCTGTGTAAAACATACCTGTATAATCTTGACTGTGCTAATTATAGGTGTTTGAGTATCTGTGTTTTACCTCCTTTGATTCTACTTAACAGTATAAGATAATGATTTAAAATTATTTTTATTTTTGGAATATCTTGTCGGTATTATGTGGTGTTTGTTCTAATGTGATGTATAGCACTTTGGTCAACAAAAGTGATTTATAAATCAATTTTAATTATTTACTACAGTTTAATTTATGTTGTTTTACTGTTTTTGTGAAGCACTTTGAGATACTTTTTTAATATTTGAAAGGAGTTTTTAAAATTATTATTATACAAAATTCATATTAATCTAGTTTAAAATCACATTACAGTAATACTGTACATGTATTCTGCTTAAAGTATCTAAAGTATCTGTACAGTGTGAGAGCATTGTACTGTGTGAGTATCTGTACTGTGTGTGAGTACTGTGTGAGGTGTGTGAGTATCTACTGTGTGAGAGTCTGTACTGTGTGAGATTATCTACTGTGTGAGGTGTGTGAGTATCTGTACTGCGTGTGAGAGTCTGTACTGTGTGAGGTGTGTGAGTATCTGTACTGTGTGAGATTATCCGTACTGGGAGGTGTGTGAGTATCTGTACTATGTGTGAGAGTCTGTACTATGTATCTACTGTGTGTGTGTGTATCTGTACTGTGTGAGAGTATCTACTCTGTATCTGTACTGTGTAAAGTGTGTGAGTATCTACTGTGTGAGCGTATCTGTACTGTGTCTGAGTATCTGTACTGTGTGTGTGTGTATCTACTGTGTGTGAGTATCTGTACTGTGTGAGATTATCTACTGTGTGAGGTGTGTGAGTATCTGTACTGCGTGTGAGAGTCTGTACTGTGTGAGGTGTGTGAGTATCTGTACTGTGTGAGATTATCCGTACTGAGGTGTGTGAGTATCTGTACTATGTGTGAGAGTCTGTACTGTGTGAGATTATCTACTGTGTGAGGTGTGTGAGTATCTGTACTATGTGTGAGAGTCTGTACTATGTATCTACTGTGTGTGTGTGTATCTACTGTGTGAGAGTATCTACTCTGTATCTGTACTGTGTAAGGTGTGTGAGTATCTACTGTGTGAGCGTATCTGTACTGTGTCTGAGTATCTGTACTGTGTGTGTGTATCTGTACTGTGTGTGAGTATCTGTACTGTGTGAGAGAGTTAGGGTTAAGGTTAAAGTGTTTCCATTTCTTTAGACTTTTCTTTTTTACTAAATTTCAGTAAAATGTCTTACTTTTGCAATTCTGTTCATTCTTATTACTTTGAAGTAAACAAGCAAAAATGAGTCTAATATATATGAATGATTGTACATCACTTGATCACTTTCCCAGCAGTCATGTCCCAGCGTTTTAATTAGCTGATCTGTTCTGAGCTGTTAGGCATGGCTGTTGTATATTGTTTTGTTGCCTGGTCCAACAGGGTGACCATCATGGGCCTCTAACGTCTTTAAACCTGTTTGTTTTCCAGCTGGAGCTCATATCTGCCTAATAGAAATGATTCCTCAGAATGTTAATTACATGGTAATTGACTTTAGTACCAGACTGTTGTATGGAGCTGATATTAATGGATTTGATTGACCTGTGAGTGACATTAAAATGGATCAAATACTATAGCAGAGAGATCCAATTACAAAATAATAAAACAATATTATATTTATATGAAATCATACTACTTGGAAGATCCTTATTGTGATAAAATAGATACAACAATATATTGCTGTTACCAGACACATGGTTACACAGCATATACAAACATTATATGTATGGGTGAAAGTGTAATGTACACAAAAAGAGAGAGAGAGAGTGTGTGTGTGTGTGTGTGTGCGGGCGTGCACATGTGTGTGTGTGTGTGAGTGTGCATGCGTGCGTGTGTGTGCGTGGTCCTTGTGACGCTCTAAACTTTTCTCTCTAAATTGTTCTGTGACTGCTGAACAAGATTGGCGATACGTAGTGTCTTGAGTGCAGGTGTGCAGTTCTTGGTCTTGAGGTCTGTAATGTGAACCCACTGACGTCTTAGACACCACATCAGGCAGGCGGGGGAGGGGGCGGGGCTTAACCTGGGCTGGTGTAGACGTGAGTTAAGACTTCCTTACACAGAGCTGAAGAGTGAACATCAGTCTCATCTGTTCTGTACATTACTGAGTGTGTGTGTGAGTGTGAGTGCGTAAGTGTGTGTAAAGCAGGAAAAGTTTAAGATTATGGGAATATTTTCTTTTCTCCATGAGGATAATGTTTTTTAAAACATAAAATTTATGACACTTAAAAAACTAAAGCTAAAAGAGCTTTAAAAGTCACAGCACTGACCCAACACCAATAACTCAACAGCAATGACACACAACTCTGACCCAACATCAGTACCTCAACACCACTGACTCAACACAATTGACTCAATACCAGTGACTTAACACAAGTAACTCAACACCACTGACCCAACACCAGTAACGTAACACCACTGACCCAACACAAGTAACTCAACACCACTGACCCAACACAGTAATACAACACCACTGACCCAACACCAGTAACTCAATACCACTGAGAACATGACTGCCTCAAAACCACTGACTCAACACCAGTAACTCAACATCAGTAACTCAACACCACTAACAACACCGCTGACTCAGCCCCACTGACCCAACACTGGTAAACCAACACCAGTACCCCAACACGACTGACTCAATACCACTGACCCAACACCAGTAACCCAACACCACTGACTCAACACCACTGACACAAGTAACTCAATACCACTATACGTGGAACTTTTGTGTCTCCTTTCAAAAACACAATTGTTACTATTTCTACAGATATGTCCTGAGGGCAACACCAATATGAGAAAGAGAGAGAGAGAAATGGGGAGAGAGAGAAAACACAGTAGACTAAAGTTCCCAGAAGGCCATCCATAGTGTAAAACATAAATCTGCAGACCGTCACACCCCCAGATCACTCCACCAGTTGTGGCCCTGTTTGTCTTTCCTTGTCAATCCTGGTTCCCCTTTTCTTGGACCTTGGACTATATTTTTGGGTTCTTACCCCTTGGCCTGCTCTACTGCCCGTTTGCCCTGCAGACATTGTTCTGTTTGTGACTCTCCCTCTACTTGCTCTGTATTGCTCTGCCTGTCCTGGTTTAACTGTGAGCAGATTGACCTTCCTATTGCGTTTTGCTTCCTGGGTCACTACAGCAGGTTAACATACGCAGGATCTTTTGGTTTCACACCAGAGACATTTTTTTCTTTTCTTTCTTTTTTTTTACAAATAGTTTTCATGTGCGTTTTTAAAAATTCCAAACAGAATGAATAGATCATAAATACATTTTAAAAAGAACAAACTGATTGTAAATAAACTAAAGAAAAATGGATTCTAAATTGTAAATGGATAGATTCAGGAAATAGCAGCCAGCAGCAGTCTGTGGGAAACAGCAGCACAGGGGGAAGTAGGGTATCTGGCGTAACTGCCCCGACACGGTATCTGTGGAGATGAGGACGTAGGGTATCTGGCGTAACTGCCCTGATGGGTAGATTACTACCTCTATTCTCCCTCAGCTCTCCATTCTCCATCTTTCTCCACCTTTCTGCATACAAGAACCACAGGAAACAGCTGTAGAAATGAGTTTGTGTGCTAATGACTGTCTCTCTCTCTCTCTCACACACACAGACACACACACACACACATCCTATAAAGTAGACTTGGACAGAATCCAGCAATGCAAGCCTCCAGGTGTTGAATTTTCCAATGAGGTTACAGGACTGCAAGACGGGGAAATTTCAGTCCTGACTCATTGTTACCGAGTCCGTGGGACCATCAGACAGACTTAACTCTCAGACAGAAAGCCTGTTGGTTTAGTGGCTTCCCGCTCCAGGTATTCCATTTGCTCTGGTGTGATCGGACCTTCAGAACCAGGAGGACTGTAGGTTTGAGCTGCAGAGTTTCTTGTGCACTTGGTCTCACTGTGCTGCCAGATGTGAGCTTACAGCTGGTTGTGGTTTAGTGAGGAGGCAGAGACTGTATTGAGACTGTATTGAGACTGTACTGAGACTGTACTGAGATCCAGGATCTCGGGGACAGTATGTTCAGATTATTTTAAAGCAAAATTCTTGACATTTTTCTGAAAAACATTGTTTTTCTAAAAACTTTTATTTTTTTGTTCGTGTGCGTAATATGTGTTCTTCCAAAAATAACTTGCTTTTTAAAGAAAAACACTGCTGTTTGTAGAGAAAAACACTACTCTTTTTAGTCGTGGAATTCAGCTTCAGTATTCTGGTCTGGGAAGCACTCAACTGCTGGAGAGACGGTTAAACTCCTCCCTCTAGTTTCTAGATAGTGTTTAAGCTCCTCCCTCTAGTGCCTCTCCTGTCTTAGTTAAAATGCTGTTGTGAAACAGGGCATACATCATTCAGTCTTCCCCCTTTTCTCTCTTTCTCGATCCTTAACCCCCCCCCCCCCTTCTCATCCTGTCAGTGAGGAGTTTTTCTAATGTGTCAGAAGCAGCTTCAGATTCCGATGATGAAGACAAACTCCATATTGTGGAGGAGGACAGTATTCCAGACTCTTGTGAGGAAAAGCCAACAGTATTCCAGCTCAGCACAGCACAGCAGCTCCACAATGGACACACAGAGGATGGTCAGTAAACAAACAAACATCTCTTTATAGTACAATAGTCACTAATCAGTTAATAAACACCTAACTTCTGTACAGATGGTAACTCGGGGCCAGACGCTTCGATACAGGAAATACGGGTCAAAGGTATGCAAAGTTTATACTCTGTCTGGAGTGTCTGCAAAACAAGTTTAAGGAAAACAGGCCAGATACTGGTTCTATACTCTGAGGAAAAGCAAAGGGAACACAGTTTAAAACACTGAGGAACAGGTGTGTGTGAACTGGTGTGTGTGTTCTGTAGTGAAGGTATAGATGGAGGTTGTGTAGCGAAGGTTGTGTTTTGGATGATGTTTGATTTGTGTGTTTTTCATAGAGGAGTGTGTAAGTGAGGAAGAGGGTGTGGCTGGTCAGGCCATTCAGACTCGCCGGAAGGGGGGCAGAGGGGTCACGGGGCAACGAGTCACCACGGAAGACCGGAGCACGGCGGAGAGAGGTGTTCCAGATGAGAACGGTACGGACAGAACGCTGGCACAGTTAGTGCAGAACTAGAACCTAAAGGTACTGAAACTATCCCTCTGTCTCTCTCTCAGGTACACCTGATGAGTTCTCGAAGCTGCACACCTGTCCGTACTGTTCCCGTGGTTACAAGCGTCACACATCTCTGAAGGAGCACATCAAGCTGCGGCATGAGAAGAGCGATGACGACTTCAGCTGTTCGCTGTGCAGCTACACATTCACCTATCGCACACAGCTCGATCGTCACATGACCTCCCACAAGAGCGTGCGAGAGCAGGTGTGTGGCTCACGTCCAACACGCCTCACACAGCCAGTGCACGCCACACTGCATATGCACGTCTGGCTGAATGTGTCCATCATTCCTGGTGTGTGAGAAAGAACGTTGGGATGTGAGAAAATAAGCACAGGACAGGGAATCATTTTCTCATGTCCTTGTGAAGGTCTCATACTTATAACACAACTGTTTGCCGTTACATGATTGTCGTCATGGTTACGTCTGGAGAGCCATTATTAAATTAGACGTGTTCTGATAGCCAGTAATCAGAAATAGTGATTTTCTATGGCCTTGGGGTGTGTGTGTGTGTATGTGTGTGTGTGTATAGATAGATAGATAGATATACATAGAAATATAAATTTATATATAGATAGATACATAGATATAGAAACAGGACATTTTGGACGGAGGTTTTCTCATCAGCTGTGCAAGCAAACAAAAAAACAAACTTCTTCTGTCTCAGACTTTTACTACCTCTTCATCTTTTACTACAATTACACTCTAGTTTTGCAATCTGATGAGATACGACCTGATCTGGTTGTCCTGTAGACCAGAGTAGAACGTACATAAGATAAAAGGAAAAAACATAAGATCTACAGAAACTTTCATATCTCTCTCTCTCTCTTCCTCTCTCTTTTATAGCGGACCATATCCCAGTCGGGAGGAAACCGGAAGTTTAAGTGTACGGAGTGTCCTAAAGCCTTTAAGTATAAACATCACCTGAAGGAACACCTGCGCATCCACAGTGGTTAGTTTCCACAGTAACACTGGGATGTTATGTTGCCATAGCGACATTGAGATGTTATGTTGTGGGCAGACCACAGACAAGTTCTAAACACTCATGTAAAACGCCTTTGCTACAAGTTCTGTTCAGATGGATGGATTACATTTGTGTTTTTTTACTGTGTGGCGTTTTGGTCATTGTGTGTCAGTTGCTAAGGAAGAGGCTAACGGTATTGCTCTCGCTCTTCTCTCTAGGTGAGAAGCCGTACGAGTGCTCCAACTGTAAAAAGCGCTTCTCTCACTCCGGCTCCTACAGCTCACACATCAGCAGTAAGAAGTGTGTAGGCTCGCCCCCTGCTGTCAATGGCTTGTCTCGCACCCCTGGAGTCAAAGCTGCGCTCACGCTCTCTCGGCCGACCCGTGTACTGCTGCGGGAGAAAGTGGACAACACTCCCCTGCAGGACCCACTGCCTGCCAAGCAGATTAAACAGGAGTGTGTTGAACATGAACTCAAACCTCCCCCAGCTACACCTGTGCTGCCCACCAACAACACCAACACCACCTCCTCTCCTGTCACTAATGCCGGAGGCGGCCAGACGGTCGCGCCGCAGGGCGTGGTTCAGACCTTGGTTCTGCCCACTGTGGGTCTGGTCCAACCAATCAGTATCAACCTCAGTGACTTGCAAAATGTATTGAAAGTGGCAATGGATGGTAGCGTGATGCAGCAGGTGAACACTGGCGCGACAATTAGCGGGCCTATTGCCAACGGGCCCGGCCCTAAGCTTGCTGGCCCGGTTCAGGCTCAACAGGCCCTGGTGATGCAGGCTGCCCAACCACAGACCCAGATCATCTCCGCCATCTCTCTCCCCATGCTGGACCAGGACGGAAACACCAAGATCATCATTAACTACAGTATGGACCCGCAGGTCAGCGCCTCGAAGGTTAGCACAGCAGTACAGCCCTGTCCTGTACCATCCACCGCCCTGCAGTCCAGCAGGACCTCACCAAAACTGCTGCAGGTCACTGCCACACAGCCAAATGCCACTACTACCCAAACGCCAAGCACCCCCAAGTCACCACCTACACAGGTGAAGGTCCTCAAACCCAGCCTGGCAGCAAACCCCAGCAAAGCAGCATCCGTCATCAAGGTGACCAAGCTGGTCCCAGCTCTCCCTGCCCAGACGAAGCTCACACAGCCAACACTGCTGCTAGTGAGGCGAGCCGACGGGTCACAGAACCTGGTGCTGAGACAGCTGACCGCCGTCAACCCCAACACACAGCCGACCGCCGTCAACCCCAACACACAGCCGACCGCCGTCAACCCCAACACACAGCCGACCGCCGTCAACCCCAACACACAGCTGATCGCCGTCAACCCCAACACACAGCAGAACGGCGTCAGCTCCAACACACAGCTGACCACCGTCAGCTCCAACACACAGGTTTCTCCAGCCACAAAAAGCAGCACTCTCACCAGGGCAGCTACAGAGAGGATCATGATGGATGGGGAACAGAGTTCAGCCCTCGAGACGAACCACGAAGACACCAAGCACTCCGGGGATGACTGCCAACCTGAGGACCTGAGCATGATGTCATCGCAAGGCATTCAGATCAAATCCGAACCCAAATCTCCTGGTGGGACCGAGTCTGAGATCCAGGCAGATGGTGGAGCTTCACCAAGAGAGAGAGACACAGAGAGAGACTCAGAGAGAGAGACACAGAGAGAGGATGGCCAAGTGGTGGGAAAGACTGTAGCCTCTGACTTGACAACAGCTCACAGCAGCATTGCATGTGGGAATAGTTTCCATAACTATGCCACGTGTCTTTTCTGTGACAACAACTCGAGCAGTATTGACATCCTGGACTGCCTCAGCAGTGATGAACAGGGACCTGCCACTTCTCTGTCCTCCTTGCTGGGCGAGGACGACTCTGCTGCAGAGCGCCCTCTGGTGGAGAGTCTCCTGCCTCTCCTCCAGGCCTACAGCAAAGATCCACACCCCAGCAAGGAGGAGCTGTCTCGGATAGCGGAGTCGGTCAGTCTGCCTCTGGATGTGGTCAGTAGGTGGTTCCAGCGAATGCGCTCCAAGAAGATTTCACTCCGATCGCCCAGTCCTGACAAAAGCACCCAGCAGGTGAGCGCCGGACTCTGGGGCTGGGAGCTGTGGGAAGCTAACTCTGTTAGCATGTTAGCTGCATGTCCAGTTAGGCTGTGATCAACCACAGCGTGAAACACTGAAATCCAGTTAGCGAGTAAACAAAATGCACAAAATACACAAAATAAAGATAATTAAATAATATAATTTCTATCATATTTGATATTCAGCTACCAAAAGGTGTTAAATATCATCTTGTTTCTGTCTGTTTGAAGCCTTATACAGACTTGCATGCTTTTCTATCCACAGACCAATGAAGACACTCCATCAGATCAGAGTACTGAACCCCAGCCCCGTACATCTAACACGCCAAGAGATCAGAGTACTGAACCCCAGCCCCCAAGCCCCAGCACTCCAGCTAAATCCCACAATGATGCCCCAGATATCCAGAGCAGTGACCCCTCGTCCCCTCTCAACCTGTCCACGAACGACCTCGTCATCGTAAAGTCTGAGGACTCAGAGGAGGACAGCCAAGTTGAACCCCTGGATCTGTCACTCCCAAAGCCCTCCTCCGACCCAGCCTCAATTACCATGGCGACGTCTGCCACTAAGCCATCGCTCCCAGCCCAGGAGGAGCCTCTCAACCTCACCTGCCTCAGGAAGGACTTGTTGCCTGGCAACACTGTGTATGTGACCCAGGCAGCCGCAGCAGGTCCGATAAGCCTTGTAGCGACGCCACTACCCACGCTGCTGGCCATCGCCGAACCGGGCGGAGTTCCCTGCCTCCGCGCCGCCCTCTCCACCCACAAGCGCACCATCCTCATTCCACAGCTATCCTACACCTTTGCCAGCCCCTCCTCCAGCAGTACAGCCAATACCTCCCCTCCTGCCCTCTCAGAGACTAATGGCACAGTCCTGCTCAACGGCTGTCAGGTGAGAAAGCACCGTCTCTGTGAAATGTCTCTGCAGACATGTTCTATTTCGGCTGTAAATTTTTAGCATTTATCATTTTTGCTCTCCCTCAATTGCAGAAGGAGGAGACGGATGCAGTGGAGAGCATGTCAGGGTGGGAGGGGCTAAATGATAATGACCACTCCCCCAACAGGAAGCGGAGGAAGACACAGGGAGGCCAATATGCTTGTGATCTGTGTGACAAAATCTTTCAGAAGAGCAGCTCTCTGCTCCGCCACAAATACGAACACACAGGTACGTTACACACAAATACTTCACTTTCAAAAGCACTGCTCTCTGTGCAGTGGGTTAGAGGATGGAACACAGTGGATTATGAGAGAAAGCACAGTGGATTATGAGAGGGAGCACTCTGGATTAGGGGAGGGAATACAGTGGATTAGGCAATGGAGTACAGTGGATTAAGAGAGAGAGTACAGTAGATTAGGGAATTGAGTACAGTGGATTAGGGAATGGAACACGGTGAATTAGGGAATGGAACACATTGGATTAGAGGAGGGAGCACAGTGGATTAGGGGAGGGAGTAAAGTGGATTAAGGAATGTAGGGGAGGGAGATACAGGCTGTATGTCTATGATTCTACCTACTAAACATTAGCTCGAGATATATATATATATATATATATATATAAATAAAGGACATCAGCTTTACTCTGCAAATTTTGTATTATTTCTATGATGAAGGGAGCAGTTGATCTGTGGTAATCTTCTCTCCTGTTGATTGATCATGTCTAATTTCCATACAGGCAAGCGGCCGCATGAGTGCGGGATCTGTAAGAAGGCCTTCAAGCACAAGCACCACCTGATTGAGCACACGCGCCTGCACTCGGGTGAGAAGCCCTACCAGTGCGACAAGTGCGGCAAGCGCTTCTCCCACTCTGGCTCCTACTCCCAGCACATGAACCACCGCTACTCCTACTGCAGGAAGGAGGCCGAGCCAGCCAACAAGGCATCCACCCCTCCCTCGCAGGCTGACTCCGAGGAAAGGGAGAGTGAGGAGGAGGAGGAGGAGGAGGAGGAGGAGGATGGAGAGAGAGATGGAGAGGAGGATATAGATTTAGCTGGCTTTGACATGAGCGACATTAGGGTGGTGAGGGTTGGAGAAGAGTATGACGATGAAGAGTATGACAATGAAGGAGAGGAGAGAGTGATGATAGAGGAAGAGGAGGAAGTCCAAACTATGAACGAAGGAGTGGTGGAAATCGTGGAGTTGGAGGACATGACAGATAAAAAGAAAGGAGAAGAATCCAGGCAGGTGGAGAAATAGTGAAAAAAGGAGCATGTGTTTTCTCTAGAACCTGGCAACAGGAAGAGAGAGGTTGGAGTCTGGAGAGGACCTCGGGCCGCCCTGAAGGCTGTGCTGTACTGTGTATGAAACCCAGCTGTGCCTGATACACAAACCTTTTTTCCTGGTGAAAGACAAAAAAATGACTGTAGATTGTAGCTAGTTTAATCAAACTGGACAAATTAAGATGTTACTAGACCAGGAGCACCAGGTGTGTTTGTCAGTGTTACTACATGTTTTTCTTTGGCTTTCTGTCTGTACAGTCAGGTGAGATTTCTATACATTTTTATTGCCAATGAAGTTTACTAAATCAGTATTTTATCACTATTTCAGTATGTTTTGAGAGATAAAACTAAAATGCACTGCAGGTACATTTATGGAGTGTTTATTTATGGATACATAATGCCTCAAGATTTAGATACCGTTCAGTATTCTTATTTTATCTTGGGCAGTGTTTGAGTGGAGTTTCGTTATGCCATCTGACTCTGCCTTATGAAGGAAATGAGTTTCACTTTTGTACCATGAAATCATCTATAAAGATTTTAAAAAATTGGTAAATATAACCTATAAGTCACTTTAAACTTACTGTTATATATAAATATAATGAATTAAAGCCAACCACAGTAAGCATTACCCAGCATTAATTACCAAGCAGCGTTGTGTTATCCTTATTAAGTTAGATTGGAGCATATTCAAATTTAGAATAAATATTTATTCTAAATTGGTATATGTGAACATGATATGCATATGTAGTAACTCTGACAGTATTCCAGATGTGGATAAAAAAGCCCATGATGATCAGTTCAGTCGGTTGGTGGTTCCTTATAGATGGGGCAGATTATGAAGAGTGCTTCACTGTGGATTAGTAACAAGACACTTGGCACCATTTTAGAAAGGGAAAAACAGTCAGGGAATCGTGTCTTTCACAGCCTCAACCAGTGTTATACGTGTGTCTGTTTTGGTTTTGGGGTTTTTTTCTTTGTAAAGTTTGCTACTAAATAATTTTGTTTTTTGTTTTTGTTAAGGGTGCATTGATAATTTTCATAAGAATGAAAACTTTTGCAATAGAGAACCGAGAGAAGTGCTTTTTTAATCAGATTATGGTACCTTTGTTTTTCTAACATCCCCCTCAAAATCTGTTGCACATAATACAGTTACTGAACAGCAAACATGATTTTGAACTATGGAACTAATGTTCTCAGCTGGGTTTAGTGTTCTCACTAGACTAATGCTCTCTCTAGACTAAAATGTACCATTACTTTAGTCCCTTCACATTATGAAGCCAAAACTATGTACTAAAGTATTTAAGTGCTTTGAGCCATTAGATATGTCTTATATCCACCAGTTTCTCATATCCAACAATATTGGTGCACCACTAGTTTAAATCAGGTCTTGTGTTAATGTATAGGTTAGTGATGTGGATGTGAGATGATGTATGAAGTGTTCAAGGGAACCCCTCACCCTCATCTTCAACCTCATTCTTTCCCTCACCCTCATTCTCTCCCTCAACCTCATTCTCTCCCTCACCCTCATCTTCAACCTCATTCTTTCCCTCACCCTCATTCTCTCCCTCAACCTCATTCTCTCCCTCACCCTCGTACTCTCCCTCATCCTCATCCTCACCCTCAGGCAGGACCACTAAGATGCATGTGCCATTCATTCCTATGAACTCTTTCCTCAAACAAATGAAACTATTTTTAACCATCAGAAGGAGGTCTGGGGTTTTTAGAACTTGACTGGAGTCTAGATTTGAGCAGTATGTGGCACATTAAGCCATGTTGAGGTATTTAGGCTTGTCTGATGTTGAAATTAGACGTCTGATAGCAGTAAATGGACAGCCAAACGTAGTGTTTTTTAGAATGGACAAGAAACTCATAGGCTGATGTCAGGTTGTTACCACATATTATATCTGAGTATCAGTGTGGATGCACCAGTATGAATATTTGAGGGGTGCTCTCTTGAGTGCCACTTACTTTGGGTTTGTACTGGGATTAATGCAGAACATGCCCATATAAAACAGAACCCTCTAAATCTGGGTTCTGTGGACCGTGGTTTGGTATCGTAGCATCAAAGTGCCACAGTGGATCAAAGGTAGTTCTCCCCATATAAAGGCATACCAGACTTGATTAATCTTATGTTCATTTTACATAGGAGAGTTAGTTACTGTCAATTTTTGTTTAGGTGGAACAAAGGCCAGACTGGTCACGTGGAGAGGACCAGCTGCTTAAAGCATAGAGAATGCAGGAATAGACTGTGTACCAATGTGAAGGAACGAGCACACTAGTGAAGTAGCTGATGGAGTGAATTTAATACAAGATGCACTTGAAAGAAGGCGTAAATGGGTGAATGAACATTCAGTGTTGATTTTATCATAACACATTACAGTATTATTCATTGCAATATATTATTTCTAAATGTTTGTTCATTTTAATGCATGTGTAAATTGTGTATGTTTTTACCATCAGTATTAAAAAACTCATTGACAATGATCTGTGTATTTCTTAAAAGTTTTTTTATATTTTTATTTTTCGTTATGGTTTATTATTATTTCACATGTAGTGTACAATATTAGAGTTTGTAACTAGGAAGTAAGATATTTTAGTATAAAAATCAATGCCATGCAGGAAATGAAATTCAGTTTCAGCAAGTTGTCTAATTAAACAGCGTAAATACATGAAAGGAATCGTCTTTAGAATAGATTGTTTACGCCATCACTGGTCCCTGGAATCATATGTTCTGAAGTGACGTTATCAGGTCAGTGTCCATCTACTGAACGATAACTAGGTGCTTTCCAACACCTGAGTGGTTCCATGTGAAGTGGACAAAACATGGAATTCAGCCATGTTGATGGAGATTCTGTTGGGAGTAAACATGGCATTGGGGAAAGAAAACGTTCAGTTCGAAGGGAACTTCAAACTACACAGGGATTAGTAACAGTTTATCACTACAGCACTGAAAGTAGTGAATAACAGTTCATCACTACAGCACTGAAAGTAGTGAATAACAGTTCATCACTACAGCACTGACAGTAGTGAATAACAGTTCATCACTACAGCACTGACAGTAGTGAATAACAGTTCATCACTACACAGGAAGGTGACGAAGGTTTAGCCGTCCGTGATGGCGTGTCTCATCTTCTGGTGAGCAGTAAACGAACCGGAGTTCACTTATGTGAGTGAAGACTGTTAATATTTCATTATTTTTCTGAAAATTATCAATGAGGTGGAGGTACGTTCAGAAACGTTTATTCAACTCTTACCTAGTTAATGTTAATTATCCTGAGGTAAATATTAGCTACAGTTAACTTTACAATGAATATATGTCAGAAGGTCATGAGCGCGCGCGTCCAACTAACACGGAAAAAGAAAAACGAGATAAGGTACTAGTAAGAGATGAATGATAAATACGTTAGTTAACTGAATTTGGTTTACTTGTTTCAGTATAAAGATCGTAATTTGTATTTAAAATTAATAGTGAATAATTTAACCTATAACTATGTTTAGGGCTGCTAACTCAGATTAAGTTACTATGATAGCTAAAGATAACAATCGTGTCAGATTAACATCAAACGGCTGCTCGTTTGGATGAACAGTTTAATGTTTATGTGTTTGTTTACTTCTGTTGTAACTAACAATCGTATTTACATTTTCAAAACACTTGGTGTTGACACTAACGGAGGTTACACAGAAAACCCGAGGCTACGATCTTAGTAGCTAAGCTGAGGCTAACTAAGGTAGGCTAGCGGTTAGCTAGCATTAGTTTAGTTGCCGTTTCGGAGTTTTAGCTCATTCTGTTGCAGCAACCCTTTGGGTAACACAAAGTTTAATCTAACTGTTTTCCAAAGTGCGCATCTGAAATCTGTGGGAACTCGGACACACATCCCCGACAAAAATATATTTGAATGATTCTGATATGGTCGGAGGTGATATCAAAAAGGTCTTTTCTCTACTGCCCACGGTTACACTTGGTTTTCGTTGAGTTGTGTATGTTTGTTGTACATCAGCTGTTCACTGCTGGGTTTAAGACGTCCGTCCTAGCCGCGATCACACCGAGATTTTGGAGTTTCTGACAGGTGCGATGGGTCTGCTGTGATGTTTCTCCACACACCTCCTGATCCTGGATCAGGTGCTGGCCGAGCAGGTAGCTGGGTGTTGGTGGTTTTCTCCACATGGGCCTTTCCTCACTAATCTAAGTATTCTTCCGTTGGCACTCTGAACTCATCTGGATGTGGCAGTTTTTCCTTGTTTACCGATCAGATTAGAATCTCTGAGCAAGATACAGATAAAACAGATTACCTCACAGAACCTGCCGTTATGGTGCAGAAATGTTTAGAACGGGTGTTTATTTAGCAGCGTGTTTGGGGTCACGGTTACCCTGGACTGATCGCATCATTACTGGGTCCTAAGAAGCATCTGAGCTTTAGGTTCCAGCCTTTTGAAGCCCAGTACATGCAGTTTTGGCAGAGACTGTCTATCAAATTACTTGTTCAGGTATTGATTGTAGCTGTAGTATTGTTGTGTCTGATCAAGCCTTGACTGAGAGCAGACTCTCAGCTCAACCAGCACCATGCTATCTTCTAACACAGGTTGTCCATGTTGTGATTAACACGTGTGCAAAACCCTGTTATGGCTGTACTGATTATTACTAAACACTGCAAGTATGGACACAGTCATAGTGGAAACGTAGTGTGGTGAATTTGGAGGGCTTTCTGTTAGGATACAGGGAGAATTGCCAGAATAACAGTAATTTTTGGTATGTTACCACAAACCCCTTCCACAATACACATATGTGCTTCCGAAAAATAAAAATGCTAAATAATTCTGAAGATCGAATGGTTATAAAATAATTAGCAGTAGTAAAATCTTCAGTATTAAGTGAGATGTAAACTCCGATGGCGTGCTGTTTTGCGCTGCTATAGTGCAAGATTACTGGATTTACTGTTACTTAGATTTTTCTCCCCTCTGGTGGACAAACAAAGACATCACATTTAGAAATTTAGAATGGACACGTATTTGTGGATTGAGGTGAATATATTTTTCAGTCAAATGAAATTGCTATTTTTGTATAATTTAGCAGTAATTATAAAGAGTGTGATTAACTTGTAAATTCATATAATTTATAATTAAATAAAAAATAGTAACATTCTATCGGTATATAACCATGCCATGCAAGAACAGCACTGTGATTGCCCTGAATTGCAATGGATGTGTAAATGTAACGTAGACTGACCTGACAGCACTGGGACTACATGAGCAGGCTATATGGTGACTAACCCAATCCCTGGAATTTACTTCACAAGATAACTGACATTATTTTCCAAGGCTCTGATGAAGGAAGTGAAGACTAAGCAGGTGATCTTGAGGATCCAGACTGGCATCACACAGCAGAGGGACTAGCAGGCTTAAGAGTTAAAGAATAAACCACAGACAGGTGTTGGATAAAAAGTAATTTATTAATCTCTTAATGGCATTTATGTAAAAATCCACAAGGTTTGCCTTGTCAGCTCAGACAGAAGGCTATGTTCAGCATTTTTTTTTTTTTAGTTTTTTTTTTTTTTTTGGGGGGGGGGGGGGGGTATGAACCAAAACAGTAGTCCATTACTTTTTTACATTTGAGGCAAATGTGTTACATTTGAGACAGTACATTTCAGTTTGGAGAATTTCTCTCAACAAACATCCATTTGTTTTTTGCACATTTTTCAGTGACTCACTGCAGTCTCCCTCTTCATCAGACATCTCTGTACAACATTTCCAGTTGCTAGACACAAATACATACAATCTAAAGGAACCAAGGTAATTCATTACAAATCTACACCTTCTGCCCTCCTGGTTGGGGGGATTGGTAGAGTGTTTCCAGAGCCTAAATCCTGTGTCGTGAGGAGACGTCCCACGAGTCTGTTTGATCTGAGCACATTGCGTTATGTGCGGAAAGAACTAGCAAGGTAATATTGTTCCAGTGTATTCTTCAGGAGCACACGCGCACACACACACACACACACACACAAACAAATACAGAGACAATACATCTATAACATTTATGTAGGGTAGATTTAAGATTTAACCCAAGTATCTGAAGTGAAGCCAGCCAAGCCTCAGTGTGTGTGTGCGTGTGTGTTCATTCTCTCCCTGCCTCATCTTGAGCAATATGAACATTGTGTGGTAGGCATCGCCATGGAAACCACAGATCAGTGTTTTCGTCCTGGGTAAACTACTGATCTGCAGGTCATATGTAAATGGAATCCCTGTTAAAGCGCAGTAGAGTATATTCTACACTGCAGTACCAGCACACAGTGCAACAGCCTAAGAACCTAGAGAGGAAAGTTTCAGTCTAGCAAGCAAATGGGCAAAAAAAAAAAAAAAAAACTGAATGAAAAAGATAAATATTAATGAAATATTTCTACAAGTTAATATCCAAACATAGGCCAATAATGTAATATTACTAATTAATAACCAAATTTAGGCCAATAACAGGCCAAAACTTCTAAAAAGAAATCTGAAATCAAACTAAGCCAGGAAGACAATTTTGCCTCCTTTACAAAAAAAAAAAGAAAAAAGGAAAAGAACTTTTCATCCCTCCATTTTAAAATGGATCTGTCATATGTTCTAATAATCAACACATGTTGTCCTTTCAGGAACAGTCCTCGGTCTCCTCTGGAGACCTGTCCCACGCTGGTCCAGGTGAGTGCACTTACCTGCCGAATACGGCCTCATACTCGAGCAGAATGAGCTCAACGATTTGGTTCTGGTACACCATGTGCACGGCCATGTTTAGAGTCTCAATCTCAGGACGCAGTAGAGTTGGCCCAAAGACGATCGCCACACTTTGTGTCGTCATCCGATTCTCCTCACTGTGGTCTATCACTCTATACACACACACACATTGAGTGACAAAGTACTGTATAGCATGGGTGGGTAGGTATACATCTATTTTTTCGCATATAAACTGGCTTCTCCTACTAATCTACCAATTGAGAAGCTCTATGTCTGTACAGTTGATGAAGGAGCTCTGTCCAAAACATCCTGTTTCTCTGGAAACTACTTTTACTACAATTTTGACTACATCTTTTAATTTTAGTACACTGCAGTTACTCCTCATATACTGTGTGTGTAGTGACTCCGATGGGTCTGTAGTGATTCTGCATGTCTATTAGAGGAGAGAGGATGTGTGTGTGTACTCACTTTCTGAGGTGCTTGAAGAGTGTCTGCATCGTGTCATGGTGGGGGCGTGGTAGCTGCTTCACCAGCTCTTTAATGGCCTGAACTTTCTGCTTATAGTCTGAGATTTCTACACACACACACACACACACACACATAGTTTCCACACTTGCAGTGACAAGTGCTTTTTATTTCTGCATTATATTCTCTCTACTCACTAATGGCACTGACGAAGTCATTAAAGAGAGCGAAAGAGAAGAGTGGCTCTGGCAGCTCCCGGAAAAACATCTTCAGCGCTCCAGTGGTCACGTGAACGTCCTCCCATTTACTGTCTGCCAGGTTTATTTTCTCATCTGAGAGACAAACGCAGTGAGTAAAATTACACTCACCCCTGCAGCAGAGTCAGGTTAATAATAATAATAATAATAATAATTATTATTATTATTATTATTATTATTATTATTATTATTAATAATAATAATAATAATAATAATATTGTTGTTGTTATTATTATTGTTATTATTATAAATATATTATTATTATTATTATTATTATATATATTATATATATTCATGGGCCTGTATGGTGCTGCTATCAGCCAGGTCAGTAAAGAATCACCGTGGTTAACAGCAAATCTCAGCTTCTGTATGACTGCCAGATTCCCACTGACTCTGTACAGCCCATCCAAATTCAAACCTGAAGGGGGGCAACAGAAAGACAAAGAATGTTTATATAACAAGTTTAACAACGTACATTTCTGGTAGAAAAACATATTATGGAAGTATTAAGATCGTCTGCTAAATGCTCTGAATGTAAAGTTATAGATGTATAGTTTAAAATTTCAAGGTTCCACATCTGTCGTGTGTGTGTGTGTGTGTTTACTGCACCGTGATTCTCCACATGGTCCACACACATCTTGACGAAGCGAGGCACAGTGGTTTTTTCTCTCTGGCATAAACTGTTCAGGTTACAGCCGAACACCTGGTCTGAAAGGCAAGGCAAGTCATGGTGCTCAACATCAAAGACAATCGATTTAAACAAATGCATAAAAGTAATTAAAATATAGAAAGTTTGTGAACTCAAGTAATGGCTGGGGGATCAAAGAGTTTGGCACTGTCCCTCAGAGCAAAAACAGGTTTTTAAGCCTGACTGACCTAACCACTAAACCTAAATGCTAACCCTACCCCTAACCAAAAGCTAGGCAGAACAGACAGGGTTTCAGTCTGGATTTGAGGTTTTGTGACAGCAGATTCTATCTAAGAGCTGTATAGAAGCTCAGGGTTGAACTTATGAGCTCAGGGTTGACCTTACGTGTGGTTAACTGATGAGCTCTTAGTGAGCCATGTGATCTGCCTAAAGGCTCATTGCTGCAAATTGAGTCACTAATAGCTAATAATTACATTAGGCAGTGTGGGTGGATATTATGGATTTTAGTGTTAAAAAGGATGCAAACTAAACTTCATCCCCATGATGGTCTCTGTGACAGGACTGTAGCTGATTTGCTAGACTACTCTTAACAGCTATAAACCAGCATTACACTTTGGAAATTACATTTATGTTTACAGCATTTATCTGATGCTTTTGTCCAAAGCAACTTAGAATCTTCACTCAACACAACTCTGATTACTAGTCCAGTACCTGAATCAGACACCACTGCCCCATTACTGAAGCACTAACCATAGCCATTAGAATATTTTAAACCAAATCTGTTTCTTTCAGGCACTTGTCTATAGAAATGCTTCTAAACCTGTTGAACGTCGGAATTTGTCGTGTGAAATCTGTATATTCATTAGCTAGCTGTTGATCAAAAACTGGTCAACATTAGTGTAAAATACAGCCCATTCTGAAAACATGTTTTGTCCTGGTTATCTGTTCTCTCTGTATTCATGGATAGTCAGTAAAGCAAAGAGATGTTAGAAGTTCCTCTCTGGTCAGTACAGTAACACAATTTTATTTCCCACTGAAACGAGCTATGTCAGTATAGTAACTAGATGTTCATAAAATGATATATATCAGTGTTTTACATTTTTTACAACAAAAACAAAGCTAAATTTGCTATAGGCTTTTATCTACAACCCACACTTAAACTGATTAATGCATAAGAACAATTGAGTATCAGATTTATCTTCTTTTTTTAAATTTTTTTATAGCTCATATATAAACCAGACCAACACCCCGTTTCTGTGGTACTCTATTTTTGACCAAGTCTACATCTTTTAATACAGTACACTGCATTTACCTCCTAGAATCGTGTGTGTGTGTGTGTGTGGTACTTTGGGGAGGGGTGTGTATGTGTAGGGTGTAGGTATGTATAGATATATGTGTATTTTTAGATGAGAGGGTACAGAGTAGGGGTGTGTGTGTGGTACCTTTGATGTAGCCCTTGTCTCTAACAGCTTGTAGTGTGGGTCTGCGGGTGAGAAATTTCTTCAGTTTTGTTTTGGTCTTTTTCTGCTGGTCTTTGTCTGGTTTATCTGCTCCAGGAGACTCCGGCATGTCCTCTTCTATAGCCTCATCAGACTCCCAGGCCTGTGCGACACACGCACACACGCACACACACACACACACACACACACACACACATACACACACACACACCATGTAGGTTTTGAGTTAACCAGCTCTTCAGTGGTCAGTTTCTGGTTCTGCTCTGTATGGTCAGTGGCAGGTGGCATCAACACTGCTGGGCCTGAGAAACACGTAACAGCACAACAAGAAAACACACCAGACTCATGTGGAGAGTGAGCAGCCACCCAAAAATACAGCCAGTAGTGGCCTATGATCACAAAGTGTCCAACGAGAAACATTTAACAGGAAAAGTTGTGCATGACATGTAACACCTGTTCATTGTATATTCATTAAAATGTACCTGTGAAACAAATGTGTATAGCCAGGCTTATCTAAATAGTACAAAACAAAGGTATTTCTAAGACCGTGGTGTTTGAGTGTGTGCTTGGGGTTGAGCGTGTGTGTGTTTGCATGCTTACATGTGTGTTTATGGCATCAGTCAGTGCTTTGAGCCAGTCATTGATGGCACTTTCAGTATCCAACTGGATCAGGAGCTCTGTACCCTGCCGAGTCTTCACCTACACAAACACAAAAGGATCATAAATTAATTAGCAATAACACATACAAATATACATTTGACACTTGAATTTCTTTTGGTTAAAACATGGAGGGCCACAAGCCTCTAAAGTGAAGGTTACGTCCTGAATTATCTGTGTGTAGCGAGGTAGGGAGAATCCCTTGTCTCTGGTTCCAGACACGCGCACACACACACACACACACACACACACACACACACACAGCACTGTACACCAGGGCTGTGCCATATCACACACACACAGAGCACTGTACAACAGGGCTGTGCCATATATCTCATAGGTAATTTAATATCACGATAAAGACATGGCACGTTTTCTGTAAATAAATACTTAATATAAAATGACCATATGGAAGGACCTATTTCTTATTATGTGCTGTACCGTCCTGATATGTCACAGCCCTATGTTGTGATATATTTGAAACAGTGGAATTTAAACTGTTAGTAGTGATGGGAAAAAAAAACATTTTCTGCAAATAAACTTTTGTGAAGGAGGTACACAACTAGCAAAATGTAAACCTCATGCATGTGTTAGGACTTAGCTAGCTAGCTAGTCAGCTAACTGCTAACACACTCTGCTAACGTTTAGCTAATTAAAGCTAAACCTGCATGCAAACATGAAATGAACAATATGAAACTATAGAATCAGATGTATTTCTGTCATCACGTGACATGTTTCATCATATTACACTTGTACCCAAGATGGTAATGTATAATTATGACTGCGGACTAGTTCAGCCCTGTCAGGTACCAGTGAGTGTCCATCCTCACCTCTAGAACATTCTTCTTGCTGGTTTTGTCTTTGCATGCTCTCTCTACACTGCCTCCTCTCAGGTCAACACTGAACTCTGGCTTTGACTGGTGGCCAAACTGGAGACACACACACACCAAATAAACCAATACATAGAGGCATTCAGTAGAAGCACAGCAGTGACTAAACTGCTTGTTCTTGTCACTGTGCATCACTGGCCAGTTCAGCTCACCCAGCTGCTGGCTGTCGCCTGACTCTTGGCAAATATCAGAAAGGAACTCTGTAGAACTGCCCAGGAGGCGGTCCAGTTCTTCCTGTGGGTGAGACACAGACCAGTCAGAGGCTGACAAACTGCTTATCACATCCATGATCATTTGTCAGGTTGTTTTTTGCACTTTAGTGGTAGAGCAACACTGCCATGTATTGGACACTCCAGGACTTTAGAGGAGAAGATGCTCTACAAACTTACAAATGTCTCTCCTCCTTTAACTTACCGCACTTTTTTGCCTTGTTCTGTGATTTTGGTGACGTTCAGGTTTCCAGATTTCTCTGAGGGCTGAGAAGTAAGAAAAACAGTGTGAGATTGTTGAAGGAGATGGAACTTCACTGTAGAGATTGGCTGCAGAAAGGACCAGGGAGAAAGTAAACAGGAACAGCAGGCAAAAAAAAGCAGGAAAAAGCAAAACAGGGCCATCAGGTTGAAGCAGAGGAAAAAGCTCTGTGTAGCTCATGTGCCAGTCCTGCTCTCTGAACATTCCCTCATCCCACAGGAGTACTGTTAACAACCGAGGGCTATTTTCCTGCTGATAGACTGACTGTCTTGCCCTGTAAAATGAATCAATTTGCTGTCCTATATTTACATTTTTATTATAGCATCTGTGATGTGTTTTTTAACTATGTTAAATAATTTGTCAGAGTATAAACTTTGATCAGGGCTCCGTTTCCCAAAATTATCATAGCATTACGATCATCTTTAATGAGAGAGAGAGTTAGTTCATTGCAATACATGTTCCGTCATGAAAAGATGATTTTTGTTTTACTATGCTTTTGGGAAGCATAGAAGAGAGGGATAGAGAAGGGAATAGATGAATAAAGAAGTGTAAGAAAATGGTGGGGTTTTAATAGTGAGAGGTAAGGGAATTATACCACATCGAGAGAGAGGTAGTTGTGAGTGTTCGGTAGTGGTGTTATAGTGAGAGAAATGAATGTGATACTAACCGAATGGGGATGTTTGGGAAAGGAGGGGTCACAGTTGTCTGAATCTGGGGTACCTGCTTTTAGAGGTTCCTGGTGAGAACAATGACGATCATTAACTACAATCAATACACATTTTCTAATGAATAACGATCTCAGCCAATCATTCAGGCATGCATATGATTAATGAAAACTAAATGATTATTAAATATGCATAACAGAAGTTATCATTTTATACACTAGACAATAAGATGTTTACAGAAGACATGCAGTTGATTTTAAATTTCATCTGGCTGTAGTGCAAAAGCAACATAATTAATGCTGTAAAATCTACATGCTTCTGGTGAATATTTACTACTGACGCCAACCCATGTACAGGACCGATGCCCTTCTGGGTGGTAGTAGTACTAGCAGCAGCAGCAGCAGCAGCAGTAGTCAAGTTTCTTCACTAAATGCCTCATCAGTTTAGAACACCTCCCATCTTTTCTAATCCGGTAGCACAAAAATCCACTAAAATACTATCAGGTCCTAATTACCAAATCATGAAGACTAAATTTTTATATCCCCCCCCCCCCCCCCTGCCCAGAGAATTAAGATCAAGGGCATGATTAGAATACCACTATTAACACTAACAGAAGTTCAGAATTAAGGTGCTGTACGATTATAAACCTTTTCTATAAAGTTACACAGTTACTAGTTGCCAGTGTAATAAACCACTGCCACTGCAGTCTGAAGAGCATATGATTGGCTGGATGGAATAAGCACTGTGATGGCATTGGAATTGCATCTGTGATTGCAGTGGGATTTGATTGGCTGTATGAAAGGCGTGGCACTGACTTGTGACCTATACGGGTGAAGGCGGGAGCAGCCTTTGCGAAGGGAGAAGATTCGCCGGTTTTTGACAGACCTCTGCTTAAACTTCAAACAAACACATCAGTACATCATATCAAAGCTCCAGTTAGAGGTGGGAGAGTGTATAACAGGACAAACTGTCTGAGAGTGGGTCGGTCCATGTGCAGATCACTGAGGCTGGTTCTGACTGGGTCACATAGATTCAGCTGTTAGAAATATAACAATTTTTATTTTTATTTACATTTTCAAAAATAAATGTTTAAATACTGTATATTGGTCCCAATTTTGGATCATCTAATGCGTTGGCTGCATGTTCTGTAATAGGTGATGTCCAAGCCTGGATCCATTAAGTGATCTGGTATGGAGGACCCAGGGTGTGAAGACCCTGCTGGTAAGCCTCTACATGCTTGGCCATTGCGATGGTTTATATACCTTGTGACTGTGACCATCTGGCTGAGACATCTGCAGCAAAGATGTTTGCAAAGCGGATGAGTTGACAAACACAAGACAGATGTTAGTGGATGAGTGAATATTGAAAAACAAAGACGTTAGTGGATGGGTGATGACAAACGAAGTCAAAACTGGGATGAAAAAATGTTTATTGTGTATTCTGTGAGCAACATAGCTTAATGGGTGAGACATGAGTCTCTGCAGGTGGGAGTAGTGGTCATTTCAAAAGCTTGCTGGGCATATCGAAAGGACAGTGGGTGTGTAAAAAGCGGGGCATGTTGATGGAGAGCGGCCTGAAAGTAGGTGGAACAACACACACACACACACACACACACACACACACACTCTCCTTTGGTGATATCTGGAAGTATTTCCTCTTAACGTCATCCTTACAGAAGGACCATCCGAGGAGCCAGTCCCCTGGCGCCATCCTTACAAAAGGACCATCGAGGACTCGGTCCTCTGCCCAGTGTTTCACTGGTAAGCAGTTAATGAGCATCTTTCCCAAAGTAAGTTCTTACAAGGACATATTTAATGCTGTATTTTATATTTACACATTAACATTTCAGGACACTGTCCTACAATCAGTACTGTACCAGTCCATCAGCACAAGTGGTGATTCCCTAACATGCTACTATTCATTTTCCCAGTCAGATGGTGCATCTTTTAATGACCCATTAAATGACAGCTTTTTTGGCCAATAGGCATTACCTTTTCACACTCCTACTCTAATGCATATATCACCTTTTGACATGCCCACATTTGGCAAGCGCACATCTTTATGGTCCCTGGCCACTTTGTACTGGTGTCTGCAACGTATTTGTGTGTGCATGCATGGGTGCATGTGCATGTGCACATAAACTCTCATTAGCCTCTAGCAGCCATGTATGCACTGTGTGTGTGTGTGTGTGTGTGTGTGTGTGTGTGTGTTTATACGTACAATTTCATTAGCCTCTAGTAGGTATGCACTGTGTCTCCACTTGTTCATGATGGGGGCGGGATGTTTTCGGTCCAGGCTGCATGTTTTGTGCGTCTCTCCACTCCCCTGCTTCGTGGGCAGAGTGTTTAATTGTATCAAGGAAGATCGGGCAGGACACAGGGAAATGTTTGACAGCGCAGGTACACTGGAGCTCAACACAGGAGCTGGTCTTTACAGGGCTTGTTTAGTTTTAAATGTCACTGATCTAGTCACCATGACACCCAGTATTCTTACCATTACTGTTTACAAATAAAGTCTGAAAGTCTGACTACATGAAACCTTTGTAAGAAGGTCTTCATAATTTTTTATTTGACAGGTGATTAATTGTGAACAGGTCCCATCTCGCTCTGTAACATTTTCAGACATCCACAGGAGTGCCAGTGCAATCATGGATTTAATCCAAGTGTCATCTACATGCTGTTTCACACATACACATTCACTTCAGCATTTATAGTTACTTTGTTTGGAATATTTTGGACCATGTTGGTTCTCATCACATAGAGATCAGTTGGTCAGCGTCATTCATGCAGAATAAGTGGAGACCAAACAAAAGCTTACCTCTCTCTTTCTCTCTCCCTCTCTCTTTCCCTCTCTTCTTCTCTCTCCCTCCCTCTCTCCCTCTCTTCTTCTCTCTCCCTCTCCTTCTCTTCTCTCTCCCTCTCCTTCTCTTCTCTCTCCCTCTCCTTCTCTTCTCTCTCCTTCTCTTCTCTCTCCCTCTCTTCTCTCTCCCTCTCTCTTTCCCTCTCTTCTTCTCTCCCTCCCTCTCTCTCTTCTTCTCTCTCCCTCTCCTTCTCTCTCCCTCTCTTCTTCTCTCTCCCTCTCTCTCCTTCTCTTCTCTCCCTCTCTCTCCCTCTCTTCTTCTCTCTCTCCCTCTCTCTCCTTCTCTCTCTCCCTCTCTTCTTCTCTCCTCCTCTCTCTCTCCCTCTCTTCTTCTCTCTGTCCCTCTCTCTCATGTACTAGGACTTGTAACAAATCCATCTACTGATTCCATTATGATTTATAAGATCCCAGTTTAATTCAGTATCATTTTTTAAAGGCAAAACGGAATTAATAACATTTAGCAAAAATGCACAACTAAGAAAACAGATTTGTAAAATTTTTCGTGGGAAAGTAAGAACTGATATTGAATCGATCAAACAAAACTCAGTTATTGGGAAAGCCAGTTCCAAACTCCCATACTTACTTGTGTTCTGGGGTCGACTTTAGGAAGTTCCCACTCAGATCTGGAGCCGTCTGCACTGTAATAATACGGCCGACCTTGCTCGTCTGTGTGCTTTATCCACTACGCACACAGCACACGCACACACACACCATGCACAGTACACAGACACGCTGGTAAATGGACATGAACAGATCATTCATAAGAATTTTGATTTTCTCAGGTATTCCATCAATAATTACAGCATCTATATTCCACTGACAGTGGACATTTCCAGTGAAACCACCATTTGTGTGTTCATACAATAGAATGATCAGACAGTGTAAAGAATGTGTTTGTTATTATTCAACCCAGACCATATAGTTGTTTCTCTTCATGTATAATCACGTGGCCCCACACTGCTGAAAGCCTCAGTCCTTAGTGCTCCTCTGGACTTAAACAGGCTGGGATGATCATTCACCTGCTTTGACAGGTGTAATACGGTGCAGTACGTCTGGTCCAAGCAAACAGGACAACATGTCTGTTTGCCTCAATAGTCAGCAAGTTGGGGCATTTCTAGCTAATGGTGTAAAATACAGAGTGGGCTCGATGTAATTCAGCACTGGCAGTGTTTTACCAGCACTGAATATGCAGGGTGCATGTGTAAATTAATATGAAGGGAAGGCAAGGTGCTAATTGGTTTTTCACTTTCTTCACAGGTATCATTTATACATGCACCACTGGCCAAACACCCATTAGAAGTCTATTATTACTGTTACATTGCACAAGCAAATCACCACTCTGTGTGTGTGTGTGTGTGTGTGTGTACCTTCTCATTAGTATAGTCACACACATAGAGCGTGTGTCCATATTCATCAAGTTCCTCAGACCAGCCTCTAGGGGGTGAGCCATACTGGCTATCTGATTGGCTACTGAGGTAGTACTCCTCCGATGACAGAGGCTACACCCGGCCAATCACAGCAAGGCAAGGAAAGCAGAGTGAGGGAGAGAAGGAGTAGAAATAAGGGAAGAATAAAGGGATGAGAAAATAGAGGAAAGAAATGAGGGAAAAGTCATTTTTTCCATCACCAGCAAAGTATTAATCAAACCCATATTAGTCAATGTATTAATCACACCCATACTAATCAATGTATTAATCACACCCATACTAATCAATGTATTAGATCAAACCCATACTAGCGACTATACATGCACAGTGCCCATAGTACTCAGAGAAGATTATAAGTAAGATTCTACTATCCAGGGTGAGTTTCAGCAACCACGTTATTTCACAATGCATTTTACTCATTACCATTTGAAAAGTTGAGGGTGGTTAGAGTGTGTGTGTGTGTGTGTGTGTGTGTGTGTGTTTCTCGCGCATGCGAAAAGTGCTCAAAACTGATCATCCACAGGCCCAAGGAAAAGCTTGGTGGTGATGCTGTCTGCCTCCTGTACTGCCCCAGTACTGCTCATGTGTTTGTCCTCATTTCTGCCAGCTCCCCCAGTAACCCAGTACCTCTGTGTCTGTGGTGGGGCTGGAGTCGTGTCGCGCCCACTTCCTGCTATCTCGTGCCCGTGGGGGTTTCCAGGTCCTCTCCTGAGTGGAGACGTTGTAGTAGAAGTGGCGTCCACTGGTGTCTCTGTGGGTCTCCCAGTCTCCGTTCGTGCTGAGGGCAGGTCCAGAGGGCAGTGGAGGAAGACCAGATGGAGAAAGCTTCAGCTGCTGCAGGCTAGTGTGTACAGGAGAGTCAGGCCTTCCCTGAGCCAGACACGCACACACACATGCACAAACACGCACAAAATCATAAATCCAGTAACATGCATGCACAGTTATAGCAAGAATATATTTTACCATTATAATTGAACAGGAAATAGTAAAAGGAAGACATCTACTGAAGAGCTGAAAGGAGAACCGTTTTCATAACCTTGAGTTTGTAACTTAAGAGCTCAGAAGTGTGTGTAAGAGTTTGAGTTCAAGTAGTTTGAATATTGCACCGGTAATTGCACAACATTTACACTGAATTTTAGGAACTTAAATTCTCAGGACAACTGTACCAACCCCACAGCTGCAGTGTGATAGAGGAGTTTACCCAAGTGCAGATTCTGACAAAGTTTAGATTTTTTTTTTACTGTTCATACATCAGAACCTACTTTGCTATTTTCTGGGATGAGCTGCTCATCATCTACTAAAACACTTAAGAATGTGTGTCAGATGCCTTTCCGAACACTAGTTCATAAGAGTTAACATCCATAAAGAACAACATTCATTTCAGTTACTATCACAAACACACACTCACACAGGTCAGATGATCGCCCTTCAGACACAGACCATGTTTACACAGGCTAACACTGCACCAACACCTTGTTTAGACAGTTTGAACAGATAGACCCTGATTACACACAAACTGTATTAGAACTGATAGCTGCTTAGAGTTCACACTGATACTCAAACACACACACACAGGCATGTGAGCGCTCAGGAGACTTGAGAACAGGCAAGGCAGACCACACAAAAAACACACACACACATACACACTCACACACACACACACACACGCAGTACCTGTCCTGGTGCATTATAGGTGAAAACATCGTCTTCAGAATGTGGAGACAGGTGCCAACTGACTCTAAAACGCTTGAACATTATTCCAGCTAGAGGTACAGATGTACACACACACTCTCACACACACACACATACACTCAGGGCACAGATACATACTACTCCGTCTCTGTACTCAAAGAAACAGGCTTGTACTGTATCAACTTCCCCATTAATAAGGGTGTGTGTGTGTGTGTGTGTAGAGTCAGTGCGTGTAGCGTTAGTGCGTGTGTGTGAGTCTGTGTATATATAGTCACTGCACGCGCGTGTGTGTATATATAGTCAGTGCGTGCGTGTGTGTGTGTATATATATATATATATATATATATATATATATATATATATATATATATATATATATATATATATATATATATATATATATATGAGTCAGTGTGCGTGTGCATATAGAGTCAGTGTGTGCGTGTGCATATATAGTCAGTGCATGCATGTGCGTGCGTATATAGTGTGTGTGTATATATATATGTATGTGTGTATATGTATGTATGTATATATAATGTGTGTGTAATATATATATATATATATATATATATATATATATATACACACACACACACACACACACACACACACACACACACACAGACTATACACGCACGCACGCAGACACTGACTCATATATATATTTATATATATATATATATAAAAAAAGTCAGTGCGTGCGTGCGTGTATCAGTGCATGTGTGTGTGTGTGTATAGAATCAGTGCATGCATGTGTGTGCAGAGTCCGTCCGTGCATGCGTATAGAGTCAATGCGTGTGTGTGTGTGTGTGTGTGTATATAGAGTGTGTGTGTGTGTGTGTGTGGGCTGAGTGATTCTCTGTGATTCTCTGGTGATTGTGCTGCCTGGTTAGGCCACTATTGTGTTGGAGCAGTGAGGGGTCACATTTCCCTGGACTTTATGAGTGTGCCTTTTAACTATGCCGTGTGTGTGTGTGTGTGTGTGTGTGTGTGTGTGTGTGTGTGTGTGTGTGTGTGTGTGTGTGTGTGTGTGTGTGAGAATGTAGGTGTGTCTGGGAAAGGCTAACCGAACAGCTCCAAGTTCACCACACACAACTATAAGGCCTTTGTGTTTAGGACATCACCCACAGAACAGTGCGCTCTACTACACTCCACTGTGACTCAGCTTAAAAGGGTGTGAGCTTCTCCCACAGACACCTGCCGCCTTGCAGAGCTCAGCGCCAGTCTCAGTCCAGCACACCTGACCCAGGTGACCAAGGCCTTTATTAACATCCAAATATTAAAGCCATCCTGTGTTTAAATGGGACTAAACTCTAGTGTAGCTTGGAGATCTACTTCCTGCAGTCTGGAGATCTACTTTCTGTAGGCTGGGAGATCTACTTCCTGTATGCTGGTGGATCTAATTCCTGCAGGCTGGTGGATCCTCAGGTTTAAACACACCCTGACAGGGACCCCAAAAACCTGTATGAAGGGCCCAATGCTAATATTACCACAGGTACACCAACACACATACCAACACAAGGATCATGTTCCCAAGAGCTACGGAGTCACACTGGAGTTAGAGCCGCGGGGTGGGAAGACCTGCATCTGTTAGCCTTCAAATGTCTGTTAATTCAAATGCTTTTAGCAATAATTAGGGTTAAACTTAGGGGTTAGGGTTACTGAATCTCGACAAAACTGCCATGCTTGTTTACAAACTGCATAGAAAAGATGACGCTTTCCATAGAAAGCATGATGTCATGCATCAACCTAGGACATATCTGTCAACACTATGCACGCACACCCCTATGCACCATGGCCAATAAAGGCAACCACATTTAATGGTAAATAAGAGTGAAAGGTTCCTATAAACACATCTCAGTGAGAACCTCAGGAAAACCAGCACAGGAACACACCGACACCAATACCAGTACCAGTACCATTACCACAGCACAGAAACACACAAGAACTGACAGTGATCCAGTGCTACACTCAGTACTGACAGGGATCCAGTGCTACACTCAGTACTGACAGTCCAGTCCCTCACTGAATATCCATCTCCACACTGCAGTAACCTGCAGGAGGCGGCAACCACACATTAAGACACCAGAATATTATTCCCTTCAGATATTATTAAACAGTGTGTGTGTGCGTGCGTGTGTGTGCTCCTTTCAGACATTTCTTTTGGATTTGTGTGTGTGTGCGTGGTTGTTATGTGAGGTGTGCACTAAAGAGACACAGTTCACCACTACTAGTCTCTAAACCAGCGCACAGTGTTCAGCACACACACACACACCCACAGTGTTCAGCACGTGCACACCCACACGCATACACAGCACACGCAGTGGCAGAATTGGAGGCTAAATCACTGACAGACAGCAGTGTGGATAATTTGGCATTCAAACTAAACAAATAAGCACAAAAAACCCAGTTAATCTAAATGTCTCAAAGTCAAATTGTTATGAAAGTGTGTGAAGGGGTGGTGTGTGTGGGTAAGTACATTTGTGCTCATATGTTTACATACCCTGGCAGAATTTGTGATTTTTCTATTTTTTCAGAGAATAATAATGATAATACAACTTTTCTTTTATTCATGTTTAGTGGTTGGGTCAAGCCATTTATTATCAAACAATTGTTTTTTTCCCTTTTTAAAATCATAATGACAACAGAAACTACCCAAATGACCCTGATAAAAAGTTTACATACCCTGGAAGTTAACATACACACAAGTTTACACACTCAGGTTTAAATGGCTACTAAAGGTAACTATCCTCACCTGTGATCTGTTTGCTTGTCAATCAGTGTGTGTGTATAAAGAGTCAGTAAGTTACTGGGCTTCTGACAGACCCCTACATGAGACATGGGGAAAGCCAAAGAATTATCAAAGGATCTGTGGGAGAAGATAGTTGACCTTTATAAAACAGGAACAGGATATTAAATGATATCCAAGGAACTGCGAATGCCAATCAGCAGTGTTCACACTGATTAAGAAGTGGAAAATGAGGGATTCTGTTGAAACCAAGCCAAGCTCAGGTAGACCAACAAAACCTTCAGCTACAACTGCCAGGGAAATTGTTCAGGATGCAAAGAAAAACCCACAAATAATGCCAGACATATAGGACTCTCTGAAAAGTGGTGTGGCTGTTTTAAGATAATATAATATAATAAGGAGGCACTTGAAGAAAAATGGGTTGCATGGTTGAGTCGCCAGAAGAAAGCCCTTAATACGTCAGTGCCACAAAGCAGCCTGCTCACAGTATTTCTGGATTTCTGGAACAAAGTTATTTGGAGTGATGAGACCAAAATTGAACGTTTTGGCCACAACCATAAACGTTACATTTGGAGAGGAGTCAACAAGGCCTATGATGAAAAGTTCACCCTCCCTACTGTAAATCACGGAGGTGGATCGCTGATGTTTTGGGGATGTGTGAGCTACACAGGCACAGGAAACTTGCAGCATTTTAGCAGAAAATACTTGAGAAATTTGCACTCATCAGCCCGGAAGCTGTGCATGGGACGCACTTGGATGTTCCAACATGACAATAATCTAAAACACAAGGCCAAGTTGACCTGTCAATGGCTACAGCAGAAAAAAAAGTGAAGGTTCTGGAGTGGCCATCTCAGTCTCCTGACCTCAATATCATTGAGCCACTTTGGGGAGATCTCAGATGTGCAGTTCATGCAAGACAGCACAAGAATTTACAGGCACTGGAGGCACTTTGCCAAGAAGAATGAGCAGCTTCACCATCTGGGAAAATAAAGTGCCTCATCCACAGCTACCACAGAAGCCTTCAAGCTGTCATTGATGTTAAAGGAGGCAATACACGGTATTAAGGACCAGGGTATGTAAACTTTTTATCAGGGTCATTTGGGTAGTTTCTGTTGTCATTATGATTTTTAAAAGGGAAAAAACAATTATTTGATAATAAATGGCTTGGCCCAAACACTAAACATGAGTAAAAGTTGTATTATCATTATTATTCTCTCAAAAAAAATTTTTTTTTAATCATAAATTCTGCCAGGGTATGTAAACGTATGAGCATAACTGTATATGGGTGGATATGTGTGGTTGTATGTGTGTAAGTGTGTTTGGGGTTTGGTCTCCCTCTGTGCAGGTGAAGGTTATTGCATGAGAACCTGCTCTTGTTTGTGTGTTCTGTGGTCTCCATGACTACCAAGAGCTCATTTAAAATCATCCAATCAGAAGCACAGGTCAGCATGCTGAAACCCTCTGACTGCCCTCACAGTGGACCAGACACGTCAGATTGATAATCAGACAGCCACAGAATCTCATGGTTTGGCATCTTCACCTGATTCGACTCGACTAACTTATTACCAGTGTTAAAACAATGAAAGTCCAGAACTCATTCACAGCAGTGGAGCTAAACTACATCACAGTTACGCGATCATAACACAGTTAAGTCATTTTAACACGGTTATGTGATCTCACAGTTAAGTGATTAACACAGTTACTTGATTTTCCTGCTTCAGCAGTTCCTTGCCAAGTCAGTTGTATCACAACCTGGAAAACCCAACAATTCTCATGCACTGAGGGGTGTGTCAAAGCTGTCAGTCATGACTGCATGTGCACATGCGTGCGCATGCGCGCACACACACACACACACACACACACAGATGACAGGTGATGCCTTTCAAGGTGAAATGGACTTTTAATAATGTTCCTTCTTGAACCCTGGGCTGTGGAGTCGTGTGGAGTCAGTTTATGAGGCCATTAAGTGTGAGCCAGGTCACAGAGCTGCACCTACACACACACACACACACACACATCACTAGACGCATGGCACCTGGCCTGGCAATACACTAGAGAGGAGGAAGTAATAACTGGTGTTGCCCCTGACCCAGTGACTCAATTACGTGTGGTAATCTAGTAATTGAATGATCCTACAGGAAATTGTTCTTTCCCCTCCCACTCGTCCCCGCCCACTCAACAAACAGGATAAACAACCCACTTATAATCACAACGCTGCCATGCTCATCAGGGAGTTTAGATATTTGGACTTTAGTTGAATCACTGATCAGAAACATTCTATGTATTATAGGAAGGGGAGAGAGAAACTACTGAATTGAATACCAGATTTAAAGCTCTTCACAGTCTGTGAGAAACCTGAATAATAACTCATTAAAGGTTATTAAAAACACTCCAGCTGGAGGTGAGGGGAAAAACCACTGAGGAACAAACAAACATTAACTTTAAGCTTTAAGGCAGCTGATGGTTCTGTTTGGGAAAGCTGTACTACAGCTAATTGTCTTCTCTGCATTTCAACAAAGAAGGTGGGACGTCATCAACCCATGAATGCTGTCCCTTAGGGGAGATATTTCACGGTCCACTCAGGGCATGTTTAAAATTCTACTGCTTCAAAACCTGCTCTAACAAAAACCAACATGTCTGTCCAACATGTGAAGGCTTGAGGGAGAATTCTACTGCCCTCACACACACACACACACTCACACACTATACACTCACACTCTCACACTATACACACACACACACACACACACACACATTATACACTTTCACACTCATATTTCTGACAGCAACATCAGGAAATAGCAGATAACAGGACGAGGAGCTTCAGCTCGGCTGCAGGGCTTCATTCAATAACGCCTGTAACCCTGACAACACCGTGGAGCTTCAGTAACACCTGTAACCCTGACGACACCGTGAATATCAGTTTTGTCAAAGGTTTGAAATGCCAGATATGTCCATAAACGTCTGTACGTGTCAGTACAAGGGTTCAGTTTTATTGTTGCTCGCGGGTTGCAGGTTTAGTGGATGTCCAACACACACAAGTCAGAAGAATGTCTGACTCACTAACCTTCACTGGTACTGTGTGTGCGCGCGCATGCTTGTGTGGGCGTGCACGTGTGTGTGTACATGCATGCATGTCAGTATTTGAATATCATTCAGTACACTGTGAGGGGGTGTGTTATCACATGTGCACACCTGAATAGATGTGTAAACACAGTGCTCATGCACAGGATAGAGTGAGTGTGTGTGTGTTACCAGTAGCTCTGGGTACATACTGGTTCTTCAGTGTTGACTGGTGTAGTACATACATACTTCACCAGATAATGAATACAAATCACTGCACACAGTCAGACCTCTCACTCTCTCTCACTCACACTCTCTCTCTCTCTCACTCACACTCTCTCTCTCTCACTCACTCACTCACACTCTCTCACTCACTCACACTCCCTCACTCACACTCTCTCTCTCTCACTCACACTCTCTCTCTCACTCTCTCTCTCGCTCTCTCTCACTCACACTCTCGCTCTCTCACTCACACTCTCTCTCACTCACTCACTCTTCTCTCACTCAATCACGCTTTCGCTCTCTCTCTCACACTCTCTCTCACACTCTCGCTCTCTCTCACTCACACTCTCTCACTCACACTTTCACTCTCACTCACTCTCTCTCTCCCTCTCACTCTCTCTCACTCACTCACACTCTCTCTCACACTCACACTCTCTCACATTCTCTCACTCACTCACTCTCTCTCTCTCTCTCTCTCTCTCTAGAGAATAAGAGACAGGTTGAAGGGTTTGCATGGGAGAAGTGTGTGGGAAGACAGTGGGATGTAAGAATGAAAAAGGGAAAAGAACAGAAATAAAGGAGAGAGAGACAATAAGTTAGAAAAGAGTAAGAGAGGAAGGAAGACAAAGAGCGAGAGAGAGAAACTCCTGAACTGAATAGCAGGTTTAAAGCTCTTTACTGTAGTTCAGATTCCAGCCGCTCCTCTGTGACTGAACTTTGGTCATGCAGACACACCTCATTACCTCCTGGCATGTGTGCAGAGAGAGGAAGTTCAGGGAGTCATCCCCGTTCAGGGAGGAGTCCTCCCTGAACTATTAGAAAGTTTTCCAGTATTCAGCAAACACAGTGAGGCATGCTCATTCATCCTTTTCCAAAGATTAACACAAATAATTTCAGCAAACCTCTTTCTCCTTGTGTGCCCATGTATGGTGGCCTGCTGATGTGTGTGTGTGTGTGTGTGTGTGTGTATGACCTATTTGTATGCAGCACTACCTGCAACTGCTTCCTACAGGAAAAGCATCAATGGTGAATATGGACCTAACCTCCTTCACACACAGTTACAGATCTAAAGTTCTTCATGCACGGTCATGGGTCTAACCGCCTTGTGGCCTGGTCACTGATCAGGTTCCTTGGTCTCCAGCCCTGTGGACATAATTTCCCAAAAAGGATTCTCCTTTGGTCCATCAGGACTAAATAAATAATGAAATAATTTAGGCTAGTTCTCCAGACTCAGATTAAGCCCAAGTCTAGACTAAGAGCAATTACCAGTGGTGATTCACCATTATCGACACAGTTTAGTTGAAGACCAAGATTTTTCCACGTGCAGATACACATACTAACGTACAGTCAACATGGTCAGACCTCTTTCATTAGAGTTGATTTTAAAATGCCTTCTGTGCACCTGGAAAACACCTTGAACTTTTTAAAGAGGAGATGTGCACATGAAACCTTTGATGCTCAGTCATGAATCTTCTGTATTAGTTGTGAGTTAGTAAGAGCGCCCCCTACCTGTAGCTGCTCAGTAGAACTGCTGCTGAGTTCTTCCCCAGATTCTGAATCCTCTCTGGGTGCTGTGCTTTTATCTTGCACTTCTTCCTCCTTTGTCTCTCCATTTCCCACTCTCTCTCCTTCCCTGTTGCATTCCTCATCCAAGTCTAGGAGTACTCTTATGCCCAGTGGAGACTCTGCCCGATTCCGAGGCAGCGAGCCGTGCATCGTCGGTCTCCTAGGGCTTTTTGGACTGCCTCTATCATCTCTGGGTGGCTGTAGTGCCACCTGCTGTCCACCAGAAGACGAGGGGGCAGGTGTTCGTTTGTTCAAACTCTCGTCAGACTGTTTGAGGTCTAGGACCGTCGGGTGGTTCTTCTTGGATCCTCCTCTTGTGCCCACAGCCCCGCTGGCGTGCAGGAGGGGCTTAGGAGGCGGCATGAGTGCCCGCCGCACCTCCCGCACGTACTGGGCGGGGACGTAGAAGGCCTTGCTGCCTTCGTCCCTGCGCACCTGCCACCAGTCCGTGTTAGTCTTCTTCACCAGCAGGTAACATTCCCCTTGTTTGATGCTGATCATACGGTCTTTGAACTTGTAGTCGTAGTCGTAGTCCACCTCGATGTACCGCTGACCTGGGGCAAGGTCACAGCGGTCTGCCATCACTGCCTTAGAGGTCAGAGGTCAGGATCAGCAGCAAAAAATCAAGGAGGAGGACACAAGCTTTGGAAGCATTCTGATGACCAGTACAAACACTGAAGAGAAAAGAGAGAAACACTTCAGGTCAGGATCATAAGTAGACATTGTGTATGACAAAGGTGCCATCAACCAAACCAAAAAACTAAATGACTACAATAATACAATAAAAATGATTTCAGCTGATTCTCTTGAATGCTCACTGATTGGAAGTAATGTTAGTATTATACTGCTAATACTAATATTTAATAGTACTGGGGGACAAAACTCTTAGGTTACAGTTTGCAGACTTGCCCATCTGATGCAGTTTCCCAGACACCATTGTGTCAGGCAGCTAAGAGGTTTTCAGTCTTGTGGGGCATCTAGTCTGTGCTTGCATCAGATCATCAACTGACAAAGCAAAATGGGAGTGTGTGAAAGTGCAAATCCAGACCCTACCGGGGCCGTCTCATCATGTGCAGCAACAGGCCAGAAGTGTGGCAGGGCAGTGCTGATAATGCTGTGTGTAGTAGAGCTCAGGAAAATATTGCTATTGACATGCACCAACACTTAGATAAACTTTACATTTTGAATAAACATAATTCTCCATGTGAGTGGACATAGGCCAGTACCTGTCAAAAACCCCACATACAAATGTGTGTGTATCTACAATTTTTCACCGCTCTGAACAAAAACAATACTAAGCGTTTAATAGTTTTAGGTAGTTTAATACTAATCTAAAACATTTTAGTACTGTTAGCAAAATCATAGCTGATCTGTTCATTACCTAATACTTCAAGTCATATGACACTACCAAGTTTAGCGGTGAAGCTAACATGGCTAACAAGCATCCAGTAATCATAACACTAACCCTTACTTTAAGACATGTTTGCTTTGCAGCTTTTTTTTTACAAATACAAAAAATACAATAATAAAAATCAATTAAAAATAAGGAAATATTTGCCACCAAAACAGCTGAATTCATAAAACTAACTCAGTCATTTGTACCTAGTTAGTGACACCAGCACTAACTTATTAGAGTTTATGACACTGCTGTTTTCATATATGACCAAAATCCTATTTAACAGAAATGAATGAGAACAAGAAAGTGAATTAATTGGAGTGAGTACACTCTGATTTTTTAGTAACAGACCCCAATTAGAGTCCAGTCATAATAACAGTTTTAGAATTGTATCACATGTAGAGACCATATTTAAATGAGACTTTAAGTGTAAACAAAATGTTCTCAATAACCTTGGTAAGTTTAAGATGAACCAAAAATGTAAACTAAAACTGAAATGAAATTTGAAAGCAGAATTAGTGTTGATTGAACTGTCAAATAAGTTTATTTAAGAACTTTGGGTCTGAGTAAAATGAAAGAACAACTGAGGAAGAGAAGATGGTATAGACAAGAAGATAAAAGAACAAACATTTAATAAAACTGCCATGGCACTGGTATGAGCCCAGGGCATCCTCGTTATTCTAACGTGCTTTACAGTAACCTGCCCTCCATGTTTACATATTCGTCTTTGTCATAGTTTCTTTCTCATAACAATGATGGCAGGCGTGAAATGGGCAGAAACTCAAATTATTCAATTTTATTTCAACCTCCATTTTTAGGGCTGGTCAATCACACTGCCAGTGCTGAAGTTGTCAGTTTGCACTGAAACCACAATGTATTTCACACTTTTAGGTGAAAACCCCCAAACTGCATATTTGTTAAGGCAAAACCACAAAACCTTTAATAAACAATAAACTAGGATTTCAATTTGTACTGTTCAGTAGTCTTAGAAGTAGGTGCCAAACTTAAATTCATATTTAGAGTAGCTGTAAGTAATATTAATTCATATGTAGGCAATTCATTAATCAACAGTTTATACATTTAATTTAAAGATGATTGACAGATCACTAAATTCAAATTCCTTTAACTGCAGACCTGACACTCTACCAACCAACAAGGTCATCCATGATCTGAAATAGTCATCAAATTTATTTTAGATTCCACTTTGGTACTTCAGGAGTCAAAGATTTTCCCCCTGAATAATTCTTCCAATAAGCAATATATAACAATGTTATAACCGTGAATAATATTAAACAACAATATATAACTAACATTTTTGCAAATCCACGGTCGTGTTGCATGTCTGTGCAAATGACAAAGATACACAGCACTCTCACAAACTGTCCCAGAAGAGTCGGGGCACAGCCGATCAACCGAACCCGTTTCAGGTCAGGGATTTTTTAACCTTAGTGAGAGAGCTGAAGCACACACACATACACGAAGAAAATCCACTTAATCCTAAAGCGTGTTGTATTTAGACTTTTGTGTTTCTCTCTCATACGCGAGATCAAAATCTGACCCAGGTGAACTTTACACAGAACGTTAAAGATAGGCCCGTAAAATGGGAAATCACGACATTTCTGAAATGGATAAACGTAGGTAATCTAACTTTCAACTAGTTCTGTTTAGCTCTGCAAAATTATGATTTGCTTAGTCAGTAAACTTTAAGTTGCCTCCGTCGTACTCTGGGTTTCAGCCCAACCTGCGTGACCGGCCCAGCTGCGCTAACTGGACGTAATGGCCCTAATGGCCAAGGTAAGATACAATAACGCTAATTATCCAAACTCTCGCCACATTTGTCTTTCACTGGGAAACTCTACCGCGCACCTTCATTGATTATTAAACATGTTAAAGCAGCCAAGAAACGTAGAGGAATTACAGATTACACAAGAGAAATTATATAAAACTACCGACAGCCAGGTAACCCAGGTGAGCTAACCCCAGGTGAGCTGCACTACATCCTGGTCTCGGACATGATGGAACAGGTTCCGTCTCATTCCCCCGCGAGGGAACTGCGCTACCGTTCAGCTCCAAGCCTCACCTGTGCGCGCGCAGCTCGCTAGCCTACCTGCTAACCTGCTTAGTCAGCGAGAACCGCCACTAATCACCTCCTACGTGATAATGGGCCACTTCTCCAGGCGCGAACCAACTTTCAGGGACACATACCTGAGCTTTGTAAGCGGTGCTCCTCCAGCCCTGCCGTCATGTGAGGATATCCAGCCAAATATTCGTTCTTTCGTCCTCTTCACAGGTTACTACAGGAGTGTTCGGCCTACAAATGAGCCTATTTATGCAGTTCCTAGTTCCAATGTAGCAACAAAACTCCGAGGTACAACATTCCTCCGGTCCACCCAAGCCTTGCTACTCATTTCTCAAGCGCGGTCCCGCTGGTGCGCGGTCCCGCTGGTGCGCGGTCCCGCTGGTGCGCGGTCCCGCTGGTGCGCGGTCCCGCTGGTGCGCGGTCCCGCTTGGCCGCTCTGGGATGCGCATGTGGGATGTGTACGCCACCGTGTGATGATTTGGGGAGAGACATGCGCGCTCGAACACACCCAGGAATGCTATGCGAAAAAAAAGAATTTTATATATATATATATATATATATATATATATATATATATATATATATATATATATATATATATAAATTTTTCTTTTTTCGGTACTTTCACGCATATCTGAATTACTCCTGAAATACGTCTTCGATCGGCTGTGCTGTATATCTACTATCAGAGTGTAGGTGTGTGGAAATAAAACGTGGATGTCTGTACAATATTTCTTGTGGGTCTACTTGTATTGCTGTATTTGCGAGGGCCTTCTTTCAAGTGTAGACATATGAAAAAACACTGACTTGTGAGGCCTTTTTTGTCGTTCAAGGTTATTTTATAATGGTGTTATTTTATAATGTCAACATAAGAGAAAACCTTTCAAATAGTCTATAGTAATATGTACTGTGTGCATGAGAGTAGGGAAAACGGGATATACTTCACTAATTTTCATAACCTAAAAGAACACATTTTCTCACATTTCACAGGGTTAATACAGATACCCTCTCACAGGACAGCTTCTGAATGAGTGGTAAAATAGTTCAGACCTCTGCTGTAAAACTCAAATTACCTTTTTTCATCCAATGATTCCCAGCAGGAAGGCGAATAAAAGAGACTCAGGTTTCAGAAATGCTGTGTGTTTTAATGGAGATTGTGAGATAAGAGAGAAATCTGAAAGTGCATGTTTGGTGATTGTGGGAAGAGTTTCACATTTATGGTGGCATGTCAGAGCAAAATGAAGAGAACTGAAGAAAAATAAATGCTCAAAGAATTTGTGATTTAAAGTTTATTAACAGTAATGTAAATCTGGAATTTAAGGGGATGACAAAAAACATGCAGTTCTGTTGACTGAAAATAACACGTGAGTGAGACAGAAACAAAGATGTATGTGAGGAATTCTCTCATAAAACACATTTTAAATGTAAACAAGACTCAGACATTAAACCTGTCAATTGCTGTGGATTTTTGTGGTCTCACATATGTTAAAAGACTTAACTTGAACAGAGAACATTAAGACAGTTCTGAAGAAAGCAAGCTTGCCTGTGCTTGTGACCGCGAGCTTTTCTGTCACATTATGGGAGTGTCTGAATGTGCAGGAGACTCTGAATAAAGGAGGACGAGTTACTGAGGATCTTCAGAGCAAGATGAGCGGAGTGAATGAATCACTCCACAATACCGTCTTCTCTGTTCCAGCATGTCTGGTGCAGGTCACAGTAGGCTCTGTTTAGCCGATGAGCTGAATTAAGAGTAAGCAATAGACTGAAGGCAATAGACTGACTGTCTCTCTGTCTGTCTGTCTCTCTCTCTCTCTCTCTCTCTCTCTCTCGCTCTCTGTGTGTGTGTGTGTGTGTGTGTGTGTGCGTGTGTGCGTGCGTAATGGCACAGAGGAGCGTTCTGCAATAAATCATATCAGCTGATACCAATCGCAATGTCTACTTATGATCCTAACCTGAAAACTGAGTCTTTAGTAATAAACTAGAACATGGATGTCTTCTCCTCTGCTGTTTGTAGCATTTCACTGAAAGTGATTTTTAGGAAAGTTCCCTGTTTTAAGTATGTGTATTTTGTATCCCTGTCATTTGTATATGATCTTAATAATGAAATCTACCGAAAAGAAAAAAAATTACTTTTAAAAAGCTAATGAGATCAGCAGGGAAAACAGTACAGTAAAATCTACATCAATACAGTAGCAAAAACATCACAGTACCAGCGTATATTAGACTTACCACCGACTGCAGCTAAACAGAAGCCTGTAGACTATACTATCGCTTCTGTAAACTATAATCTACACTTAAACGAAATTACAAATATGGCGAACTCCCACCGTAAAGTCCGCAATAGCCTATATAGCTCCCGGTCGTCCTCTTTTTTTTTTTAAATTTTCCTTGAAAATGTTTTCTCCCTAAATTTACTTCAAAAGCTTAAACGTACGTAGTTCTGCGATCATTTGAGTACTTTCCCCTCCATAGACGTGTTTTAATTAATAACCAGACGGGTTTCTTGCCTGGAGAGAAATGTACTTTTTTTGTTTAACTCCGCCGGCCCACGGCTGCCACGGTGGGGAGGAAGTGACTGTCGTCTGCGGTTAATCGGTTCTCGTAGCGAATAATTGGTCCGGGGGCGCCCCGCTGTCACCGGGTTGGGCCGGAGACGCTACTGGGGTTACACGCCCCGACGGCCGCGCTGCTCTTGGTGTGATTTTCTGTTCCGTCAGGGCGGAAGATGGCGGACCCGGCGGAGTGCAGCATCAAAGTCATGTGTCGCTTCAGACCACTGAACGCCGCAGAAGTGGACAGAGGAGACCGGTACATCCCCAAGTTTCAGGCGGAGGAAACCGTTGTCATCGGGGTGAGCTGCACGGTCTTCTTCTGCTCGGTAACCGGAGAGTTGGTGCTGCCGTTACAATGACAGGCAGAGTAGTTTTACTTCCTGAGTCTACACATAGATCGCTATTGCTTGCTCGCTCTTAATGGTGAATAGTAAATGCACAGCTAGCTACCCAACTAAAGTATTTTACGTGATAAGTCGTTTTCTGCAGTTGAGGGTGATCCAAAAGGCAACAACACGGCCCGCATGTTCATTCTTGCTAACCGTTAGCTAACTCGTAGAAAACTGTTCAGCGAATTGCTAACTAGCTTTTGAGCTAACAGCTTGCTAAACTGCTAACGTGGGAAACACTAGAAACTGTCTGACTGAGGAACTCTGTCGGTTTGGGATGGTTGTCGGAGCCATACTTCACTGTTACCCGTAGAACTCAACCTTAGAGGCCCCAAACAAACGTGTACATAACCGGCAGGTTTACCAGCAGTAGCTCGCTAGCTGGCAAAGCTAACCGTAGCCGATTTCGACATTTTTAACATCAAAGTATGAAATTTATACTGACAGGACAACCTGACTACCATTCTCTACGAATACAACCGGGTTGTTCAAATGTGTCGTTTGCGGTCCTTTGACAGCTTTGGGGGTAAAGTTGGCTATGAGTTTGTTCAATTTTAAGGTTGCAGATTTGGCTAATTTGTAGTTTCAAAGTATCTTCCGGTCCATAAAGATTTACCCCACACTTACCACACATTTAGATCGATATAAAGTCTGTTTCTCAGTAACCTGAACGAATGTCAAAAGTACATCCGTTAAAAATACAGATCCCTCGTGCCTGACCACCTCCTTTTACTCCACCTCCCCTTACACCTCCCTCCACCTCCCCTTACACCTCTCTCCACTACACCTCCCTCCACCTCCCCTTACACCTCTCTCCACTACACCTCCACCTCCCCTTAACCTCCCTCCACCACACCTCCACGTCCCTTACACCTCCCTCCACCTCTCTCCACTACACCTCCCCTTACACCTCCTTCCTATCATCTTTGTCATTTCTCTGCATATAGACGTGAAGCTTCTGTGTTGACCAAAGTATATTGATGCTGGAGATAATTTATTTACTTTGTTCTAATGGAATATCAAATGTATTTCAGCATGTGACTGCCCTTGGCCCTCTGTAAGTGGACGCGGGTAACGTTAGCGTCTGAGCAGAAGCATCCTCAGCTCTGTCCATGCACACGCTTCATCAGTACTGCGTTTGTGACACACCACTGCAGCTGGACTTTGGTGTCCCAGCAGCCAACATCCCCCACACTCACCCACTCTCACGCCCAACCACACACACCCACTCACCCTGAAACACATCATTGTTGAATGGAGTCAGATGTACCCGTGATGTGGGGGCATGTGAGTGTAGGTGAAAGGGGGATATTTCTGTAATGTGGCTGATGCAAAATTTGCATTATGTGCATATGTCTGTAAAAGCATTTGCAATATTTATGTATAAAATCATCATGAGTTAACAAAAGTGTGTGTTGTGTGTTATGCATTTAACACTCATGGAATTTATACTTTTCAATAAAGAAAAATACACAATGCTTTTTAACATAAAGCCCAACAGTTGCTTAGGAGATGGTGTTACGATGCGTTACCACACTACCACGCTACTCGTTGGCGTTGGTTCGAGGGTGTGAATGAAGCCTGCCTTCTTATTGGTCATGGGTTTGTTTGTTTGCTTCTTCACACTGTCAGCTCAGTGAACTCAGAAAGGTCAAGAACCAATCAAACCCTTTGAGTAGTTTTATGTAACCAATCAGGTGGTAAAGAGCTGATAAAGTGTGAAAGTGATCCCTTGTTTTCATCAGCTTTGGGTCCTAGGTGGGAAAGACAATACGATGGTAACAAGGGAAGAAACAGTTTCTCTTCTCTGCAGCAGTGTGCCGATTTGTAGGCACTGTGACAGTAGGGGACTTCTGTGATTTGCCCTGACAGATGTTGTCATAAAGTGCCGAGACCAGTAAAGTATCCCAGTGTGTAGAGATCTTAAATTAAAGAACTAAGCTGTTTATATATAAACATGCCAGAGTAGTGAGGTCATTTAAAAATATAAATCACATGTTTCAGAAGCTGTTTCACACGCATCAGTGTTTGACGGATGGGGCGGTGTATTTGTGGTTTATATTCACTGCTGTGTGTGTGTGTTTGTGTGTGTGTGTGTGTGTGTGCGCGTGGTTACAGGGTAAACCTTATGTATTCGATAGAGTTTTCCAGTCCAACACAACTCAAGAACAAGTGTATAATGCTTGTGCCCAGAGGATTGTTAAAGGTACCCTCTGCCCATCCCAGCACTCAGACCTGTTAGCCTTCACTGAAGGAGTCACAGTAACCAGATTCTCCATGTTCACAGATGTCCTGGAGGGCTACAACGGGACCATTTTTGCTTATGGGCAAACGTCTTCAGGCAAAACACACACGATGGAGGTGAGAACTGTGTGATGTTGTGAAGTTGTCCTTACTTGGTTTGTGTTTTTGGAGTGTGTGATGTGTGAGCCACTATGACAGAAGATGTGTTGATGTCCTGAAATCCTGTTTTTCAGGGTAATCTCCATGACACTGATTGCATGGGGATCATTCCCAGAATAGTGCAGGACATTTTTAACTACATCTATTCTATGGATGAAAACCTTGAGTTTCACATCAAGGTAATTTCAAATTTGGTGTCTCTGTCTGGCTCCTTTTGTCTCTCGATCTACCTCCCTATGTGTGTGCGTGAGTGTGTGTGTGCGCACACAGGTTTGTGTGTGAGTTTGCGTGCATGTGCGTGTAGGTTTGTGTGCGTAGGTGTATGCCTAATGCTTTGTAGTAATATGTACTTTGTTCTGTTGGTAGGTTTCATATTTTGAGATTTATTTGGATAAGATCCGGGACCTGCTGGATGGTGAGTGTCAGTCACGTCATTCTGATCGTGATTTTTAAAAGCCAGCTGTTCTCGGACATTTAGTTCATTTATTCATTGCTGCAGGTATGAGAGATGAACATAAATCACAGTACACTGACATTAGTGTGCCTCTGATTTCAGTGTCAAAGACTAACTTATCTGTACACGAAGACAAAAACAGAGTTCCGTACGTAAAGGTGACTTTCTGCTTTTTCTCAATACAAATACAAATGAAACCTTACAGTGGTGCTGTTCTCCACAGCACAGTTTAATGATGGTTAATATGTTCCTAGCCTAAGAGTGAGTGTATCGGTGAATACAGTTACTGCCTGGTTTACACTCACATTCTCTCTGATATCATACAATGTTTAAATCTTCAGATGTTGAGCTTTGTAATCTGTGGTGATTGTTGTGATGTAATTTCAGGGATGCACTGAGAGATTTGTGTGTAGTCCAGAGGAAGTGATGGATACCATCGACGAGGGCAAATCCAACAGACATGTAGCAGTGACGAGTAAGAACACACGCAGATCTCAAAAAGTAACTTGGATGAATACTGCACCATAGTTCAGCAAGGACAGATGGTGATGGAGAATAGTGTAGCCAGATGATACCACCATGGAGGGATTTCCAACACTGCTGGCTCAATTTCAGATGCTACTGAAGGCCTTGATCATCTGGATTAGGACCTCCTGATC
>NC_137507.1:30150000-30217500 GCF_041902795.1 Electrophorus electricus
GGACCTGAAGGGTTTGGAGGAGACTGTGGTGAGTTAAATCTGACAACTGTGGTTCATTTAGAGGGAAACTGTCTGAATCTAAACTCTGTGTGTGTGTTTCAATTTCTAGGCCAAAGAACTGCAGAGTCTTCATAATCTTCGGAAGCTATTTGTTTATGATCTGGCAACCAGGGTGAAAAAGGTATTAATGGACACTAAACCTCTGTTTAACACACTTCTGCTGATTAATGAAGGATTTGTCTTTCATGTTGTGCTTCTTGAAACTATGTGTGTGTATAGAGTGCAGAGAGTGACTCTGATGACACTGGCGGCAGTGCAGCTCAAAAGCAGAAGATCTCTTTCCTGGAGAACAATCTAGAACAGCTTACCAAGGTCCACAAACAGGTGAGGGGGGTGTAATAATTTAAAACATTTTAAAATGTCTACTTTCCACTGAACCTTTTTCCTTTCTTTAATCTCTCTTTTTATCTGTCTGTGCGCGTCTGTGTGTGTCTGTGTGTGTGTGTAGCTGGTGCGTGATAATGCGGACCTGCGCTGTGAGCTGCCAAAGCTGGAGAAGCGCCTGCGTGCAACGGCCGAGCGTGTGAAGGCACTGGAGTCGGCACTCCGAGACGCCAAAGAAAACGCAGCTCACGACCGCAAACGCTACCAGCAGGAGGTGGAACGCATCAAAGAGGCTGTCAGGGCCAAGAGCATCGCCCGCCTCAGAGCGTCCGCGCAGATCGGTACACACACACACACACGCACGCCCACACTCGCCTGCCTCAGAGCATCCGCGCAGATCTGTGTATACACACACACACACACACACACACACACACACACACACACACACACACCCGCCCGCCTCAGAGCATCCGCGCAGTTTGGCACACGCATGCACGCCTCAGAGTATCTGCGCAGATCGGTATACACACACACACACACACACGTGCATGCACACCTCAGAGCCTCTGCACAGATCGGTACACACACACACACGCCCACCTCAGAGCGTCCGCGCAGATCGGTACACACACACACACACACACACACACACACAGTCATAACTGTGTGTGTGTTGACTGTGTTTTAGAAATGCTGCTGTATACAGTCACTCTCTTGTTTACTTTTTTGTTTGTTTTTTTACCATCTCTCTCTTTCCTCCCTCCCTCCCTCTCGCTCTTTCTCTCTCTCGCTCTCTCTCTCTCCTCCCTCTCTCTCTCTCTAGCCAAACCCATTCGTCCAGGACAGCCCCCAGTAGTCTCTCCAACACACCCTAATGTAGTCCGTGGAGGAGGGGGCGTGGTCATTTTCCACAACAGCCAGTCAGTGGCTATCAGAGGGGGCGGGGCCAACAAACAGGAGAAGAGGTTAGTGAAGAAAGACTGAAACTAGAAGTAAAGTAAATGAGGTAGCACACGGTAACTGTGAGAGGGAGAAGACGCCATTGGCCTATGGCTCCCACGCATGCAGTGTATGTCATCAAAGTGCAACTTCTCTGTAGTGTGATTAGACAGCTTGGCAGTGATGTATCAGACACCCCGTAGAACAAAGATTGAACAGACTGAACGATGAGGAAAGGTAAGGAGAGCATTTAGGAGAGGAGGACGAGTGAAAGGCTGGGGCTAAAGGGAAAAAAAGTCCTATTATAAATAAGTGCTTCCATGAGATGATTACAGCAACATTTAAAGGTTATGTAGATAAATGAAATCCAGTTTATGCTGGAGATGTTTATTAGATAAATAAAACTAGACAAATGAATCCAGGATGAAGATAAATGGGAGAAGGGACAACATGATTGTGTTGGGTTAAAATTGCCTCTCTCTGCCCCACACAGCTGAAGATGGGTCTTACATACTCACCACTGAGGATGCAAAGTGCAGATATCACCATGGATACCTTTCATCCCACTAACATGATCCCTTCAACCTGTGTATGTGGGAGGGTTAAAGATCCACTTCCCCATATTTTTTTCTTTTCAAAAACAAGTACCTAATTATTTTCTGAAACACACACACTAAGATTAACATAGAAAAAGAAAAATACTTCAGAGGTAATGCACAAGCTGTATGAGTGAACAGAGACAGGCGGTGTGTGTGTGTGTGTGTGTGTGTGTGTGTGTGTGTGTGTGTGTCTGTCTGTTTGTCTGTCTGTCTGTCATTCAGCTAGCCTGTGCCGCACTGAGCCAGACGCACGCTGCAGTTCCTTAGGCCAAACGCAAACAAAGCCAACATAATCAGTCACAGAACTTTGATTGCTCTCTACACAGCTCTGCTATGTTCAGTAGACGCTTGAATAATAGAGTCTTGGATCCTGGAACGTAAGAGGTGATGTGAAAGGAGGTGAAGGTCATTACAGTTCCTGCAGGGTAGCAGAACGTCTGAAGTGAGAACCTCTGCATCTACAGGGGCAGTTTCAGGTTTAGGGTACCACTACAGTTCTGTTACATGCTGAGCAGGATGCTAATGGTTATTTTGAAGCAGATGATCAATTTGTTTTTATTTTGTTAGAAATTAATTTACTGATTTTGAACAGGGAGAGTAGTACAGTGTGATTCTGACAATAGTCCAACACGACTTTCAACAACATTCATTTTGAAGCAAGATCACTAAAGCTTAGGGACTGTTCAGGAGATGAGGCTGGAGAGGTTTGTCTGGATTGACCGTTTGCTCTGTAGTCATTCAAATAAAGAATTATAAATTCTGATCAGTAAGACATTAAATAAACTTTTATTCCATTTGTTTGTTTATGCTTTTTTAAGACTGGTCTAACAGTTGAGCATACCCCACCTCTTGTTACCAATCACTTTCCCAGAAGGCTTCCTGTGGGCAAGTCTTCCATGCTTGCACTCTGATTATTGGGCTGATGTTTTAATAATTTGAAACCGTTTCATGAATATTCACTAAGGATTTGCATAAATATTTACCATCTCTGCTTGTATGATATTTGAGATTAGTAGCTAATGGTGAAAGTTAGCTGTGGTTTCTGTGTTTGTTTTGCCACCCCTGTTTATGGCCCTCAGTGGTATACACGGCTATACCGGCTACTTCCTTCTACGTGATTACCAATTGCAAATATCATGGGAATGGTCACAATCTTTTGCATTACGTTGTGGGGGGTGGGGATTAGCTGCTTTTTATTACTGTGTAATAGTAACTCCATAGTCATTGGCAGGAGGAATCACCAATGGACAAAGGCACTGGATCATTCCAAAAGAAAAAGGGCACACATGGGCAGTTCTTATTGGAGTAGAAAGTGAGGGGGTTGGAATGGATGATGCCTTTTTCTGGAGGGACTGCATGATTTACATGTATGTGTGATTAAATAATGATGGAACTTAATTTCACTGCGTCACGGTTCAGTTATTTGGGAGTTTAAAGAACTTTAGTCTGATTGGTTTGTCAATCCTCTATATACTGAGTATTCATTATAAGGTGTTTTCCATGGTGTAAGACCTGCTACAGCAGTGCAGTACACCGAACAGACAAGCAGTGCAAAAACACGACAACTGCAAGGCATGTTTTATTCAGAAAATGTGAAGGTAAATAATCTAATGTGAATGTAAATATTTTCATAAATATTTACCTTCACATTACATTTTTCATCTGCTTTGGTAAGAACACACATTTCTACTTTCAATTGATTTTTTTAAACATACTTTTTAATAAATGTAGTGTTCTTAGGTTCTGCCTTGAAATGTAGCCACTGTGTTCTCACAAGTGCTATTAGCAGATGCACTACTATCATTGACATATGTGCATTTATAAATATATATAAGATGACTGTACCTCTGCTGTTTACTATCTGCCCCTGTATGTCTTCTCTAACTTTTTATTCAATTGATTAGCCATGTATGTTCCTATTTAACACACTTGTAGTGCCATACCAGAGGACTACTAGCTGAAACGATCAATTATTTCAAAAATAATTTAAAATACCAGGTAGGGTCATTGACTTTGTATCTAAAATGCCTTATTCTTGATCTCCTTAGTTAACTATTTCTGGAGCTGCATCAGTTGTCTGTATGCTTCTTTCTAAGGGGGTAGTCTGAACATGCTTCCCATTTGCTGTCAGAAGCAGAGTCTGTGAGTGGAGAAGAGCTTTGGATAATACCATAACTCACTCACTCAGTGCTCTGCAGAGCCTCCAACTCTACTTCAACTCTGCTCAATCTCTGCTCCAACTCTGCTTTATCTCTGCTACAACTATGCTCCAACTGCACTCCATCTCTGCTCTGTTTTTCTTATCTGCACCAAATGTATGGTATGGTGTGATGTCTTCATGATGGTTTTGATAGACTTTGGCAAGTATGAAAAGTATAAAACTATGGTTTAAAATCATGAGCACTTTGGTTCTATTCACTGCAAATTTAACATTCATGACTAATGAATCACTTCAACAAAGTCTAATGTACTCCAAGACTGAGTGTCCTCAAACTTAGCAAGTATCTTGGCACAATGCCACACTTCTCCATGGAACTTAGTATGCATAACCTTCACATTGTTGCTATATTTGAACATGAAAGATTTGCTTGTGAGATTAAAATAAAAGTAAAAACAATATAATTTATTTATTGGTTTAATTATCAGTATGAGTAATATCAATTAATCCCACACAGGGGCCATATTTCATTTGGATATTAATATCACTGTTTACTGTGGTGAACTTTTGAAGGCTGTGGTATATATATTAAAAAAAAAAAAAGTCTAAAAAGAAAACTGCAACTGTAAAACTGTAAGGTTAGAAAATAAAGCAGGACTCTTCTATGGGAATGTCTTTGTTGTCATAATGCAGTACAGTAAAAAGTATCATTAATTTCCATTTTTTATTTGATCAAAGAAAATCTCTAACAAGCAGGTATGTTGGCATAGCAACGCTATGACCAACTCTAGGGACAGGAGGAGGGCACCTGCATGGGAGATCTTATAAGAGTAACAGAAGTTATCTGTGAGTCAAATAGCTAGAAAACCAGAGCTCAGAGACAAGAGTCTGCATTCATACTACACTGCATCCAAATTCAAGGTAAGACCTTTTGGCATATACTTGCAAATGTTGACCAGATTGGATTTAGAGATCTTTTACAAGCAGCACAGGATCACCATGAAAGCTTGGGCTGACTTCTGACTGATGTAGCTGTTTTATTACATATCTTTTATATCTTTGTATCTTTTAAAAGGACAAAGTTTAATTTTTTAAAGTTTTATTATTTAAATCTGAACTTGATCTTTAAACTTATTTATAAGTCATAATTTCACATGACTACCAACCTGCTTATGCTACAGAATAAATCTGAGCTAGTTCCTTAGACATATTTATTTGTGAATCATTCTTTGTACATAAAGACAACCTCCCTGTTTATGCTGCAGTATAATGAGGACCCTGCTTGTGACTCTGGTTGTTGCCCTGCTGGTGATGAGTGGTGAGTATGTTAGAGGTTTCACTTCAGTTCAGTTTCACGCAAATAACCCAATACACTTCTATTTGCAGTCTGAAATTATTATGCATGTGCACATTACACTGACATGCACAAAAGCTCACAGGCACGTCTCACATAAATCAGTATTCAGGTTTTTGAAATGTCTTCCATGTCTGCAAAGTTTTGCTCCCAGCTGTTCCTCAGTTCTCCACTCTTCTCTGTCTTGCAGGTTCTACCCTGAAATGTAACAGATGTATTAATAAAGGATGTTACAACACTGTTGAAACATGCGCATTTGGCGATGATGCCTGTATTTCTGCTCTCTTCACCAATTATCCCTGTATGCCTTTTTTTTTTTTAGCTCTTTGTCAAAACATTTAGCCATGTCAGTTTGTCTGGACACACCTGTAATGAGTAACTGACATTAATGCCAGCATATCTGTGGGTTTGTAATTCAGATGGTCGGGACAAATTCCACATTCTAAATGTAATTACTCCATATTGTGTATAGAAGCTTTATTCTAGTTATTAATCTGTCCTTTCTCTTCATCTCTTTAGTCAACTATTTCAGGAGATGCAGCAGAATGACAGACTGCCTGCTGTTGTCAAGAACTCCTGGCATCAATGCTGTATGCTGTCAGACAGACCATTGCAATTAAGCCATACGGAGTGCAAAGTGCTTGTGTGATCTGCAGTGGGGATATGGCAAATCAAAGATAAAAATGTCAAATTAGTAATAAAGGTGTGCTCATGAATGCAACTTCTGTGTTTCTGCTGGGGTTTTTTTGTATCCTGCTGGCTATATTGCATACCTATCTGAAATGCAAGAATAACTAAATGAACAAGTTCTGGATAATAAAACTTGATAGAAGAGAAAAATACAACTTTTTACTGCAGCATGAAAAAGAATATTAAACTACAACTAATTGTAAAATAACAGGGAATAATACATTTAAATAAATAATGGTAACTGGTATTTAAAACATCTGATGTGGCAATTTATATGTGGCAATAGCTATTGACAGAAAGAACTGGTCTGGTTCCTGAAAGCTGTCCTAATAAACATCACACGACATAGCCCTGGCTTTCCAAGACCTTATACTGCAATATACGTTAGAGGTTGTCTTAGCTTATCTGTATCTCCCTTATACTTATGGATAACCTTATTCTGAATCACATTAGACCTCGTTATGTCTTTGTTAACAGCGATAATGCTAGCAGCGCCAATGCTAACGGCGCTAGTGCTAATGGTACTATCGGCGCAGCCAATGTCGCATGCGCAGGGCCCACCATAGAACAGCGCCCTCTCATCATCACGGAGAGTGACGTGAGGAGAGTGTTTAAAAGGGTGAATACCAGGAAGGCGATGGGACCAGACAGTATCTGCGGGAGGGTCCTCAAAGCCTGCGCAGATCAGCTAGCCCCGGTATTCACCGACATCTTCAATCTCTCCCTGACGCTCGGTATCGTCCCGTCCAGCTTCAAGCGATCCACCATCGTCCCCGTCCCGAAGAAACCTCGACCCTCCGGCCTCAATGACTACTGCCCTGTTGCCCTCACATCAGTCGTGATGAAGTGCTTTGAAAAGCTAGTCAGAGACTTCATCACATCTTCACTGCCAGCCTCCATGGACCCACTGCAGTTTGTATACCGCCACAACCGCTCCACTGACGATGCAATTGCGCATCTGCTCCACACTACACTGACTCACCTGGACGAAGGGAGGGGTAATTATGTTAAAATGCTGTTTGTCAAGTACAGTTCAGCATTTAACACTATCATCCCCTCCCTACTCACTACTAAGTTGGGGGATCTAGGACTGCATACATCCCTGTGCGACTGGATCTCCACCTTCCTAACAGACAGACCACAATCAGTATGGGTGGGCAACTGCGCTTCATCCACCCTCACCCTCAGCACTGGAGCTCCTCAGGGTTGTGTCCTAAGCCCCCTGCTCTACTCACTGTACACGCACAACTGCACAGCCACTTCCAGCTCCACCATCATTGTCAAGTGTGCTGACGACACCGTTGTCATGGGTCATCTCGGACAACGACGAGAGGGCCTACCTGGAGGAGATTAAACACCTGGAAAACTGGTGCCAGGAAAATAATCTCCTCCTAAGCGTCAGTAAGACAAAGGAGCTGATTGTGGATGGCAGCAAGAAGCAGGAGCAGCATTACCAACCTGTGAGGATCAGTGGAACCACGGTGGAGAGAGTAGATAGTTTCAGGTACCTTGGTGTTCACATCTCGCAGGACCTGTCCTGGTCCTGCCATACCAACTCCCTGGCAAAGAAGGCTTGTCAGCGTCTTTACTACCTCAGACACCTAAGAGACTTCAGACTGCCCTCCAAGGTACTGCGGAACTTCTACACCTACACTATTGAGAGCATCCTCACGGGGAACATCACAGTCTGGTTTGGGAATAGCACCAAGCAGGACAGACAAGCACTCCAAAGGGTAGTGCATTCAGCAGAGCGCATCACTCACACGGAACTTCCTGACCTGCAGACCATCTCCTACAAGCGGTGCCAGACCAAGGCCAGAAGGATTGTGAAGGACCCCACCCATCCCAACAATAGACTCTTCTCTTTGTTGAGGTCAGGGAGGCGCTTTTGCTCCCTGAAGACCAAGACAGAGAGACTGAAGAGGAGCTTCTTCCCACAGGCCATTCGGGCCCTGAATCAGGGAAACTGATAAAATATATATATATATATATATATATATATATATATATATATATATATATATTCAATTACCTTGTAACACAACAACTGTAAATATGTTATTCTACGAAATGGATCTGTACATTCTGTAGATTGTGTACATATATACCCAACCATATACATTGTACATTGTGTATATAATCATAATATACATATATTGTACATACATTGTTAATATATTTTGTACATACATAGAATATATATATTTCTCTTAGCATATAAATATTTCACATATATAGAATATCTATATTTCTCTATGCACCCCTGTTTTTTCCTTCAGTTTGGACAGAACAGTCTTAACCATTTCACTGTGTATGACTATGTATGTGACGAATAAACCAAACTTGAACTTGAAACTTGAAACTTGATTCTGTTAAGTACTGGTTAAGCATGACTACATACACTGTATACAGTCTATTGTACAAACATACAGGGCAGTGGTGTCTCAGTGGTTCAGGTACTGGACTAGTAATCAGAAGGTTGTGTATGGTGAGGTGGATGTGTGTAGGGTGTGTATGGTGTAGGGGGTGTGTTATGTGTGTGGTGGTTCAGATACTGAACTAGTAATCAGAAGGTTGCCAGTTCAAGTCCCACCACTGCCTGGTTTCCACTGTTGGCTCCCTGAACAAAACCCTTAACCCTCAAGATGTGTTCTGTCATAATTGTAAGTTGTTTTGAATAAAAGTGTCAGATAAATGTAAATATACAGATTACATATACAGTTGCTTCATAAGGCTACACCACATTTGACTGGTTTCCTGATTTAACATCTTCTTTAAATCAACTAATAATCAAGCTCTTGTCGAGTTCAGTCAGTGCTGTTGCCATCCAGGAACCTTATTTTACAATCCTGACCGTAGATTGCAGCTTCGGGACCCACTGCCTCACTCGACTCTATCCGCAGTACCTTCACATAACCACTGGGGCGCTCTGGTACGAGCCTGGGCGTTTATAACGAAGCTTAGAAATTCAAACGAGGAAATGGGAGGCTCGGATGCCGCACGACACCGGGGAGGAGTCCTGGTAGAGGAGTTTGTTAGAGGAGTCTGTTAGAGGAGTCAGACAGGTATGTAGTTATACTCCTTTCCCACAGCTAAATGGTTTGTGTGCACGTACCTCCGTGCAGCTTTCAGTGACACTAGTGCTGCGGTCCCAGCTACGAGGACACCGAGCTGCGGACCGTGGCTGGTAGTTTCGGAGGATGTTCTGGAAATTATCTCTAATTACGAATTTGAAACCTTAGCCAAACGTTTTCATGTTTTGTTGAAGTGTTGGATACGAGCTCGTGTCCCGAGCCAGTCTCGTAATCTGATATTTAACTTTAAATAACCCTGGTAGGACCGGCACAAACAGTATAAACGTCAAACTAGTGCCGAGCTGTAGAATTATTTGGTGTGAAAGCTTTCATGTGTATTTTTAGTCGAACATAAATTGCTAAAAATGAACATAAAATATATTATATATTTTTATTTTAAATATTAACTCCTTGAAATCAAACAGCATGGAGTGATGTGGAATAAAATGTAAACAATAAGACTACATAATTCTGGGTTCAGCGTTTCAATTTAAGAATGAAGAGGGTTTTGAAGAATGCAGAACACTAACAAATCGTGAAAAAACAAAAGCAGTTGGTTAGTATATCAATCAAGGTTTACCAGGTCACATTTCCGCTGCAGGGACAAAGTTTCTCTGTTCTTTATGGCTCTGTATACGGAATAAACACTATAGTGTTTCCCTGAGCAACAGTGTAAAATGTTATTTCAGGACCGACACAACTTGCTGTCTGTTGTAAATACTTGCGAGTTCGAAACGTTGTGTTTGTATTTCCGTCCTCCAGATGGTCATCTGGCAGGTCACCCCACGCTGTACCTCCGTGGCCTGGATGTGCTGAACCTGTCCGCGCTCGCTCACGGCGGCGCGGAGTGTCTCTGCGTGCCGGTCCAGGATTTGCCCCACGCGCCGCTGGAGCGGCATTTCGACAGCGTGGCGGAGCGTATCCATGGTAACCACAGCGGTAGCTCTCTGGTGTGCTGCAGCGCGGGGAGGAGCAGTTCTCCCGCGCTCGTCATGGCTTAACGAGGTACGAAGGCGTGAAGCTGCTCCAGGCGCATCATTGGTCCCGTTTATCCGACCCAACGCCGGATTCTGGAGACAGCTACTGGACTACGAGCAGAGGCTGCGTAAGAGTAGCAGCCCTCCAGGAGCCCCGGGCTCATGACCCCGCACACTACAGATTTTTCGACTCCGTTACTCAGCCCATAACGGCATGGACCATAACAAGTGAACTGGTTTTACCGGGCACCGCTGGAGGCAGAGACCATTGTGCCCAGAATGGACTACTATCCTACAGCCAGAGTGGAGATGCGCAGCTGTATTGTGCTAAGGCTGGTTGGCTGTGAAGATCTGCTGGTGTTGAAGGTAGCAGCAGAATAAATGATTTACAAAAACTGCTTGTCTGCTCATATATGACCAAACAGCTCAAATGCATGTCAGGCTTGCTGGCGTTCCACCCATACCACAAATAACAACACAGGAAATTCACATTAATCATGTCTTCAGATGTTTTGACAAAATCCACAAAACCTTAAGTGATTTTATGACTTGCACTCTGTGCAGGTAGATCCAAACCAAATGTGAGGTTAAGGCTCACTGGTATTACACACACATAACCTTCCCAAAAGCACCTGAGAATATGACATTTACAGCGTTTATTCGACACCTTTATCCAAAGTAACTTTAAATTCTGACTAAACACCACTTGAGTAATTGAGGTTTAAGGGTTTTCAGTGGCAACCTGGCAGTGGAGGGACATGAACTGGCAACCTTCTGATCACTAGTCCAGTACCTGAACCACTGATGCATTTGAACCCACTTCACAGTGTAATTCCATGAGTATCTAGAGGGAGTCTTAGAGTCTGATGCCCAAATATTGGTCAGTTTTAAAATAAAAATATAAATTTGTGGCCAAGTGCCTGTAAATTATCTTGAATTCTTTCAAGACATTCAGTTTCTGATGTGTGATCCTCGCAAGAATTTCAGTTTATTCTCTGTATGAGTTCCATGGAGAACTCAGCCATAGAGAACTGTTTACCCAGCATATGTTAAATGCAGTCCTAATGGAGGCCAAAATGAAGTGTTTGAACAAGAATATAATGATCAGATTACTAACTAATCTGATCGTTTTACCATGAATTATAGAGGTACACTAGGGTCATGCTATGAGCATTCACCAAAACCAATCTCACCTAAGTCTGGTGCACAGGTGAAAGTCTATAGCCACACTGTGCATTACCATTCCACGATCAGTCTACCTGCATATATCGGGGTTGTGTCCCATGGAAAAGCAAATGGCCAACACCTCCAGCTGCTGAGTTACTGCGGTGGGGAGAGTCACAACTCCCAAACCCTACGGGGTCAGCGAAGGCCCTGCTGTCTGCAGTGCATAACTGTAAATCTGTAAGATGGAGCCCTTGATTCTCCACACTACACTAGCCAGTCTTCACAGCCTGTACACAGAAAGGAGACACCAAGGGGTTGTGCTGGTCCAACACGTAATGCCCTGGCTTTATTGAACACTTTTGTTTGTTATCTCCATGTGGTCACTTTTTTCCTCCCCCCCCCCCCCCAAAGAGTTAAATCTTGCATGAGTATGGGGAGGTGGGGAGGGGATGAGCCTGAAAGGGTGACTACGCCACGGGCACGCAGACTGTGGTACATATAAAACAACTGTGGTACAGATTGTGGTACATATAAAACAACTGTGGTACAGATTGTGGTACATATAAAACAACTGTAGCCTTGTGAAGTACCATCCTCTTCACAGAAGAGAAGCTTGCGCACTTCCCAAAGGAAGGCACTGCAGCGTCCGGGAGCTCTGGACAACTCTGACAGGAAACAATCAAAAAAAGTCCTTTTTTGTTCACTCATTTTTTCATACAAAAAGTGGAATGATGATGCAGAGACGTCAGGGCAGTCCTCAGGCGTAACGTACTTACAGTGGGCCTGAAGCCCCCACACGAACCCTACAATCGCGTCTTCAAAGACACTGGGAGGAAACAACAGGAACTCCATTCTCTCCACATGACTTCAGAAACCTTAAACAGGGCCACAATTAGGAGAGCAACAAAGGAATTGGGCTAAAAGCAGCATCAAATATAAAATGGGGAAGAAAAAAAAAAAATTATATTTATTTTATTTATATATATATATATATTTATTTATATATATATATATTTATTTATATATATATATATATATATATATATATATATATATATATATATATATATATATATATATATATATATAAATAAATATATATATATATAAATAAATGATTAGAGTGCTTGAAGGGGGTAGGGCGGTTGGTGGTAGGGGTTTACATGAAATGGGGCGGAGCAGCTGAACATGGGGAAAGGGGCTACATGAAAAGGGCAGAACAGCTGGATGTAGGGGGAAGGTTTATATGCAAGGGGGAAGAGCCATATTCAGAGATTTCTGGGATGTTTAAGTGTCAGATACAGATGGCAGGAGGCAACTGTGGGAGATAACCAGGGAGAAGAGAATGAACAAGGGGAAAACCCCTGTATCTTTTCACATCAAACGCTTATACACACCCACACCCAGAAACCCAAGAGGTTACAGTGTATAAAAAAAAAAAAACCAAACAAAATCCTGTAAACACCTCACAATAAATAAACCAGCAGGGTTTACACCATGCATGTGACATCCCTCACACACAAGCGCACATACGCATCGCCGCCCCCCCCCCCCCTTTCACTCTAACAAAGTTAGGTTGTTTTTTGTGTGTGTGGTTTTTTTAAATTTTTTTTTTTACACCCCCCCACCCCTCAAGTGCAAAACATCATCACAACTCTGGACAATTTCTGTATTCAAGTAACGTTGTTATATACAAAGGGCCATATTACAAATGTGGAGGACTGTACATACAATAAATGCTGTATTTCATAATTTACACATGTTGATATTTAACAGTAACAAAAACAAAACAAAAAAAGCATTGCAGTAAAGTCCCAACAGTTGCCATGGAAACAAAACGTCACTGATGCACAGCACCTAGCGTAGACGCCCCAAACCTCGGTGTGTGGGGGCAGGAGGCTACGTAACCTCCATGGCTACTGTGTTCTCTGTTATACTGTTCAACGTTGGCTTCTCTTGTTCGTGGTTCTCCCTGAAAGACAAAGTTCACACACACACACACACACACACACACACACACACACACACTTGAGTCTGAAACATTTAACCTGCAACAAACGTATGGCTTGAATACCAACATTCTGTTGACAGAACAGGCGGCGCATGTGCACACACACACCTGGTCCCCATGTCGAGGGCGGTTGACCCTGCAGTGACCTTGGGAATCTGTCGGTTGGCATTAGCGGAGAGTTTGAGGGCAGAGGCTGGGAGCGTGATCTGGCGTTGCAGGTGCCGCACACTCAGCGTTGCCCCTGGCGACGGCACACTGACTCTCACAGGACCAGCCAACAGTGCCTGTGCAGGGGCAGGGCTGGCCGAGCCAACAAGGTGATTGGCTGAGGAGGTTCCGTTGTTGGGGGTGGAGGTAGGGGCGTCACTCTGGTGGTTGGAGGAAGGGGCGGGGCTAGAGGAGGTTGTGCTCATGTGGTGTAAGCCCTTAAAGACTCCTGCGCCCGCCCACACACACACACAGAGTTAATGTCCAGGATCCATTAGTTATGACAAAACTGCACTGATGTCATTGATCACCTGCAGGTCTCACCTGAGGCCGATACAACGCCGTTGACTCCAGCTCCCAGAATTCCCTCCTCTTTGCTCTTCAGCGCCATCAGCTGGTCCGAGGGCACCAACGCAGAGGCGGCAAACTGGGCACTTACAGAGTCCAACACCTTTGATGGCAAACTCTGAAAACAAACATGCGTCTTTAGTGTTTCTCAGATACCCATCCACCTTTGAGTCCACCTAGTCCTGCAAGCACACGTGCGCACACACACAGGATGGTTTGGGTGGGTCTAATGAATGAGTGACAGATGTACGTACGTGTGTGTGTGTGTGTGTGTGGCGGTACCTGTGTGTGTGTGTTGGCTAGTTGGTGCTGTTCCTGTTCCAGCTGCTGTTTCTGCATCAGAGCCAACTCCTCCTGATGGAGCTGATACTGCTCAGCTGTTAACACTGTGTGTACACACATCCACACACAGTACAAATTTACATTTAGATCATTTAGCTGACACTTAATCGAAGTGACTTACCATTCTGTCTGAATTTGAGTAACTGAGGGTTAAGGGTCGTGTTCAACAGAACCTGGCAGTGGTGGGACTTGAACTGGCAACCTTCTGATTACTAACCAAGTACCTGAACCACTGAGACACCATACACACACCCAACACACATCCACCTCACTATGCACAACCTCCTGATTACTAGTCCAGTATCGGAACAATAGACAGCACTGCCCAAATACAGTGAGTGGAGACCTCTGGTGGCCACTCAACTCTTCACCCTGAAACTGTCAGATCCTGTGCACTCCTCCACTTACCGGGTGTGGGTGGGGGGGCTGGCGCTCGCATGCTGGCTCGACTTCGTAGCGTGGTGATTGGTTGAATAAGGATGTGTCGGCCCAGTCTCCGTGTCGACCACGGCTGAGGGCCGTCAGGGTGGCTGTGCGGGGCTGGTCGCGGTCTGAAGTGCCTCCAGCGACAGGTTTTGATGTTGCGCAGGACCTGCGACAGGTCTGCTGGAGTTGAGAGTGAGGTATCCGTGGAAACCGGCTGGTGGCTGGACGAGGGGGTGGGGGACGGAGGGAAGTCCAGGTCCCGTTCATTACAGAGATCATCCCACTCAGAACAGGCTCGGTCCAACAGAACCCTACACACAGTCAGGATTAGTGAGGTCATCAAATACGACAAGTCACTAGTTCACAGATGTGGCTCATTTGCAGGGACCAAGCCAATAGGAAGAGCAGGTATGACTGGTGATGTAATCACTATCCAATCAGAGCAGCTGTTGTAGGGCTTTGACAAAATGCAAATCAATCTAAGCAGCTGCATATACAGGCAGACAGGTGACGAGGTACTGACACTGTCTCACTTTGTGTGACCATACCAAACCTCCATGTCACCATCAGGAGAGAGGGGCAACATGAGATTTACACACACACACACACACACACACACACACACACACACACACACACACACACACAGGCATCAGTGATCTCACCTTCCCCCTCTGCCAACTCGTCGTCGTGTCAACCCCAGGCATCGCCGCGGCGACGTAAGGGTGGTGAGAGAGTATCTGTAGCGCACATCTCCTAAACCTCCCTCTGAACAGTCCGCCCATGGCCAAGAGCCAACCTGCCCCCCATGCACCTGCAGCAGAGAGGAGGGCAAATGAGAATCAATCTCCCTCTCACACACAGTGTGCGCAAGTCCCAGGGTGAGTACGCGCGAGGGTGTGTGCATGTACACGGAGAAACTTACAGCGTGGTAGCGACAGCCAGCTCTCCTCCTGAAGGCAAACACTCCGTCAGGATCACTCTCCTCCTCCGCCTCCGAAGAGGCAGAAAACAGCTGAAAGACAACAACACAGAGTCAGACCAGAGAATGTGGGTGTGTGCACGGGTGTGGGCGCACGGGCACGCACGCACGCCTACTTACCTGAGAGTAGGGCTCGTCGTCGGAGCTGGGGAAGTCGTACTGGTTGAGGTCTTTAGTGTTGAAGGCTGCAGGGCCTGCCCCTGACCCTGAGTGGGGAGAGGTGACTGGCAGCGGCTTGGCCCTCTTCTCATACTTCCGCTTCTGCCGCACCACTTCAGGCTTGTCCACCTACACAAAGGAAGTCAACTAAATCTATTACTTAAAACACAAATAAACTGTTCAATAAGTGACCATGTCAGCAGTTACACACAGCACAGTACAAAACCAATACAGACAGATAAAGACCTTCCCCTGCACATATGGGCCAGTGTCACACTATGGGGCCAGTGTTGTTTAGCATGTTGATTTACATTCACCAAGAATTTGAAAACCCCCAATGACCAATCTGTGTACATGACCCAGACTCAAATACAAAACACAACCAAAGTACATTTAGAGCCATGATAACCACCCCAAACATTAGTTTTTGGTGAATTACAGCTGACTGATCACTGCGTTATTACACCTGCACACCAGAAAACAGCAGGTGGACACCCGGCCTTCAGAGGAGCAGGAACACATCTTTGTGGTGGGAGAGCGTTCTTATAGTCGTGGACATGCTGTGTGTGTACTGGGTTGGTGTGTACCTTGTTCTTGCAGTTCTGGACATGCTGTGTGTATGTACCTTGCTCTTGTAGTCGCGGTCATGTTCTGTATGTCTGTACTGGTTACTGCTGATCAGAGGGACAAGGGTGATCACTGGTTTCTCTAGCGCCCTCTGCGCCAAAACCTCTGCCATCACCTCCCCTCCAAAATCAGACATGCCATTCCTGCAAAACACACAAAAAATAATACTTGCTGCAATTCTGTCTATTGTATGCATTATGATTACATCTAAAATGATCGTTTATAATAGCATAAAACTACCAGGTCATTCGTTTTAATATAGAGAAGCGTAAGCAGTGTGTGTGTGTACCTCTTCTCCACCATCTCCAGGGTGAGGTAGAGCAGTGTGTGTGTGTGTACCTCTTCTCCACCATCTCCAGGGTGAGGTAGAGCAGTGTGTGTGTGTGTACCTCTTCTCCACCATCTCCAGGGTGAGGTAGAGCAGTGTGTGTGTGTGTACCTCTTCTCCACCATCTCCAGGGTGAGGTAGAGCAGTGTGTGTGTGTGTACCTCTTCTCCACCATCTCCAGGGTGAGGTAGAGCAGTGTGTGTGTGTGTACCTCTTCTCCACCATCTCCAGGGTGAGGTAGAGCAGTGTGTGTGTGTGTACCTCTTCTCCACCATCTCCAGGGTGAGGTAGAGCAGTGTGTGTGTGTGTACCTCTTCTCCACCATCTCCAGGGTGAGGTAGAGCAGTGTGTGTGTGTGTACCTCTTCTCCACCATCTCCAGGGTGAGGTAGAGCAGTGTGTGTGTGTGTACCTCTTCTCCACCATCTCCAGGGTGAGGTAGAGCAGTGTGTGTGTGTGTACCTCTTCTCCACCATCTCCAGGGTGAGGTAGAGCAGTGTGTGTGTGTGTACCTCTTCTCCACCATCTCCAGGGTGAGGTAGAGCAGTGTGTGTGTGTGTACCTCTTCTCCACCATCTCCAGGGTGAGGTAGAGCAGTGTGTGTGTGTGTACCTCTTCTCCACCATCTCCAGGGTGAGGTAGAGCAGTGTGTGTGTGTGTACCTCTTCTCCACCATCTCCAGGGTGAGGTAGAGCAGTGTGTGTGTGTGTACCTCTTCTCCACCATCTCCAGGGTGAGGTAGAGCAGTGTGTGTGTGTGTACCTCTTCTCCACCATCTCCAGGGTGAGGTAGAGCAGTGTGTGTGTGTGTACCTCTTCTCCACCATCTCCAGGGTGAGGTAGAGCAGTGTGTGTGTGTGTACCTCTTCTCCACCATCTCCAGGGTGAGGTAGAGCAGTGTGTGTGTGTGTACCTCTTCTCCACCATCTCCAGGGTGAGGTAGAGCAGTGTGTGTGTGTGTACCTCTTCTCCACCATCTCCAGGGTGAGGTAGAGCAGTGTGTGTGTGTGTACCTCTTCTCCACCATCTCCAGGGTGAGGTAGAGCAGTGTGTGTGTGTGTACCTCTTCTCCACCATCTCCAGGGTGAGGTAGAGCAGTGTGTGTGTGTGTACCTCTTCTCCACCATCTCCAGGGTGAGGTAGAGCAGTGTGTGTGTGTGTACCTCTTCTCCACCATCTCCAGGGTGAGGTAGAGCAGTGTGTGTGTGTGTACCTCTTCTCCACCATCTCCAGGGTGAGGTAGAGCAGTGTGTGTGTGTGTACCTCTTCTCCACCATCTCCAGGGTGAGGTAGAGCAGTGTGTGTGTGTACCTCTTCTCCACCATCTCCAGGGTGAGGTAGAGCAGTGTGTGTGTGTACCTCTTCTCCACCATCTCCAGGGTGAGGTAGAGCAGTGTGTGTGTGTACCTCTTCTCCACCATCTCCAGGGTGAGGTAGAGCAGTGTGTGTGTGTACCTCTTCTCCACCATCTCCAGGGTGAGGTAGAGCAGTGTGTGTGTGTACCTCTTCTCCACCATCTCCAGGGTGAGGTAGAGCAGTGTGTGTGTGTACCTCTTCTCCACCATCTCCAGGGTGAGGTAGAGCAGTGTGTGTACCTCTTCTCCACCATCTCCAGGGTGAGGTAGAGCAGTGTGTGTGTGTGTGTGTGTGTGTACCTCTTCTCCACCATCTCCAGGGTGAGGTAGAGCAGTGTGTGTGTGTGTGTGTGTGTGTACCTCTTCTCCACCATCTCCAGGGTGAGGTAGAGCAGTGTGTGTGTGTGTGTGTGTGTACCTCTTCTCCACCATCTCCAGGGTGAGGTAGAGCAGTGTGTGTGTGTGTGTGTGTGTACCTCTTCTCCACCATCTCCAGGGTGAGGTAGAGCAGTGTGTGTGTGTGTGTGTGTGTGTACCTCTTCTCCACCATCTCCAGGGTGAGGTAGAGCAGTGTGTGTGTGTGTGTGTGTACACCTCTTCTCCACCATCTCCAGGGTGAGGTAGAGCAGTGTGTGTGTGTGTGTGTGTACCTCTTCTCCACCATCTCCAGGGTGAGGTGGAGCAGTGTGTGTGTGTGTACCTCTTCTCCACTATCTCCAGGGTGAGGTGGAGCAGTGTGTGTGTGTGTACCTCTTCTCCACTATCTCCAGGGTGAGGTGGAGCAGTGTGTGTGTGTGTACCTCTTCTCCACTATCTCCAGGGTGAGGTGGAGCAGTGTGTGTGTGTGTACCTCTTCTCCACTATCTCCAGGGTGAGGTGGAGCAGTGTGTGTGTGTGTACCTCTTCTCCACTATCTCCAGGGTGAGGTGGAGCAGTGTGTGTGTGTGTGTGTCTGTGAGCGCGCGTGTGTACCTCTTCTCCACTATCTCCAGGGTGAGGTGGAGCAGTTCCCGCTTGCTCTTCTCTCTTCTCTTGATCATCTCCAGGATGGTGACAGCTCTGCTCAGGTCTCTCCTCAGCTTAAGCATCTTCTCATATGAAACCTCATCATTCTTGCGGTTCTGCAGAGAGAGTGTGTGTGTGAGTTAGAGAGAGTGCGTGTAGGTCCTGACACGCGTGTGGTTTCAGAGGTCTCAAGCACCCTACCTTCCTCGTCTGCATCTTTTCCGTCCTGCGTCTGAAGGCCACGTAGGGGTCGTTGGTGCTGGATCCGTCCCGCTTCTCCTGTTTTACCGTGGGGATGAGGGAGGTGCTCGTACTGGACCTTCTCTTCTTACTCCAGTACTCAAACACCTCCCTGATCAACTCATCATCCTCCTTCAGAAGGAGCTTCGCCTCCTGCAGGGTCACCAACTAAGTGGACGGGGGAGTGTTTAAAAAATAAAAAATAAAAAAAAATAAAATATTAATTATATTATATATATATATATATATATATATATAAAAAAATCAAAGACAGACAATGGCCAGGAAGAGAGAGAAAGATGGTGTGGAGAAAGTTTAGCTTATTGATCAGGAGTTACTGTTCTTAACAGCCTCTGACATTGCACATATGATGAGTGTGAGATGGAAGGCCACTCAAAATCACATCCTACTTTAAACCCAAACATGATGTAAGACTCATTAGATCAGCTGTCCACCACCTGCTTGCCTTCATTATCCGTTAGAGTTGGAGAGGCATAACAGGATGGTGTTTTCACCCACACAACACAGTCATTCATGACCAAGACTGGACACACTACTGTGGTCACACCCAGCAGGAGAAGCCATCTCAATTCACGTGCTGCTCCCCCTTAATATCTCACTCACCTGTGTGCAACCTGTGTGCCAGTTAAAGCACTCAGAACAGCCTGTCTTTACCCTGAGCTGATCCCCCAGCATCATGTACTCTTCCAATTCATTCATTACACTGTCTCAGACTGACCATCTTGCAAACATCACATATGGGTTTTGCTATGTGTGCATGCTGATGTTGGTGTTTTTGCAGACATGTACATGTGGATGCTCTCAGGAAAGGCTGTTTACATGACAAACACTGGGCAGTCACGTGAGCCGTACGGTGAGAACACACACCGGACAAGGACAGAGACTCGGCATGTAACGTGAACAGTCTCTTGCCTTCAGTCCACCAAACACTCGCTGAGCACCTTAAAAACCAGCTTAATACAGCAACAGCAGCAGATAATCAGATCAGCATCTCAAGTCTTCTCACACACATACAACACACTTCAACTGTTGCCACATTATGAACAAACAGTCTGTCACAAACATCAGTTGGCTCTTCAGGACATTTTCAAGCTGTTGGTAAATTCGATCTTGATCTTTCTTGCATAGTAAATTCAGGTATTGGATTCCTTCTCAAACCAGTGCCACTTGTCAAGGTCGGCACAGCAGACCAAGCCTAATTAACCCCCAACCCTAATTAACCCATAACCCTATCCCCTAATCCTAATTAATCCCCAACCCCATCCCCTAATCCTAATTAACCCCCAACCCTAATTAACCCATAACCCTATCCCCCAACAGCTACAGTTGTGCTCAAATAGCAGTACTAATGTTAACGACAAAGAGCCTACTGCTCAATACAGTCATTACAACAGCAGTATTATTGCAGTACAGAGCTATTTAGTAATAACACAATGAATCCGCAAACACACTACTGGAAGGATAATGGAGCCTACACACACGGAATTAGAAGGCTTGGAGAAAACAGGTTGAGGCTTTTGCACCCAAACAACTTTTTCTTCTTTTTTTAAATAAGATTTTGCTAAAGTCATTTCAACTTTATATTTTCAACTCAAAGATGTGGTTAATAGAGCTTTCAGAAAGAGTTATAAGATGATCTTACTGATTGATCCCTGCCAGTGAATATCCATGTGCTCAACACAAATGGAAACTGCCAGGCAATTCCAGTCAAGAATCCCAATGCTGACAAACACGGTTAACTGTACCCCCAGCTCCTACCCACCTAACCTTCAGAGCCCCAAGTTAAGTACCATTACCACTCATAGCCCATAGGCAATACTCTCAGTCTCTGTCCTGGTGAGTCAGCTAGTGCAGGGCCTGTGAATGCACCCAGGACGTGGTGCACTGCAGTGCTGGTGTTCCAGTGGCTGTACCTGCTGTCCACTGCCCTTCTCCAGTCTGTCAATCATCTCCTCAAACTGCAGCGCCCCCACGTCCATCTTCTTCCTCAGCTTGTTGACAAACGCCTCGTCGTCCGAGTCCAGGTCATAGTCGGGCTGCTCTGTGTCCAAGCTGAAGGCTGCACAGATGAGCAGAAAAGTGTTTTTTCCAGATCTGCTGGGTAGTGCCCCTCCCTACAAAATAATATGACCTGATCAACAGTTCAGGACCTGTTTGAGGTCCTGTGGGTCTACATGTAGCAACTGAGAAACTACTGCAGGTCAGAGATAACCAATCTGAGCCCCATGGGACGGCACTCCCGCCGAGACCTTACGCTGTATGTGGATGAGCTGTTTGGGCATCCTGAAGTCTCCTGGATAGAGGGAGTCATAGTAGGAGATGTTGCTCTCTGCCTCGGGCACAGGGATCACCATGTTGTCCCTCTTCTCCCCGTACACCTGCTGCGCAGAGATGGCACGCTGGAGATGGTGCTCCTAAACACACACACCAGGAAGAGGAACAGAAGGGTCACAGGGGCAGGTGGGTTCACAGGGGTCCACAGCAGGGGGGGGAAATAAAAAATAAAAGCACACAGCAAGCAAAAAAAACCAACAACCCAAAACTGTGCCACATGGCACCCCCAGCAGGGGAACCACTGCTGCATTTATTTAAGATGTAAAAGATATTAGACACATGAACTAAAGGTCCAGCCCCACTGTTTATTATTGGAGAGAGAACAGGTTTCTATAAATTCAATGTCACTGCTAATAAAAGTTGTATGCAGTTGTTTCTTAAAAGCTCTGGAATATTCCATAATCAAAACAGTAATACTGGTGAAGCTCATGGCAGAAGTTTCGGCTGAGAACAATTCCACATGCGTTTGTACTGTTCGTGAAACACCTCATTTTGACTTACCTGAAGCGCCATCATGATAATTTTATGAACAGTCAACATGTGCAAACTGGAATAATCCTGATTTCCTGTCCTCAGTAGAGCTCAGGCACATTTATGGGCAAGATTATGGTACATGTATGCTTGTGCGTAACATCTATACTGGGTCACACTATTGTTTTACAGTGACATGTCACCAAGACACAGCTACTAAAGAACATCTTAAACTTGCATCGTATATACAAGCAAGTTAGGCGAGTGCTCAGAGGCTGTTGAGGTGCACTGGCCACAGGCTCTGAGTGACAGGCCACGGACACACGCGAGAACGAGTGTCAGTTTCTCAACACCACTGAACAGAAAGTTAAAATGCCAACCCAAACCCTTCATGTTAAAACATTACACACCCGTGCAGATGGGGAGTTCTGCTAACGCAAAATTACCCCGTCATGAGCTTCGCGGGTTCGTTACCTCCAATTTACGTGATCCACAGATTACAGGTGTGATCTTCAGTTTGCTCAAAAATAGGATTCTAGTGCATTACATTTCAAGTGATCATACACAACGTCCACTACCGACACATGTAGTATTTGTGTTGATAGCATCGTTGCGCAGCCTGCGGTGTATCCCACTAACGCGGCTGTCCAATACTTCATGTTCAGCCAATGCAGCCGTGATGCAAACGCACATGGACTCAGATGGCATGACAATGATGGCTGCAGATAAACGCAGCGAGGTACTGTATCATGACATTAGCCTGCACGACAACAACACTGCAACGTATCGTGTGGGGCGATATCAAAATATCAATGTTTGAATAACAGCAAGAAGCAGCTCGCTGTAACGCCTCACTGAGACGTGTGCTGTGTTTAAGGGCAGTCTAACACACCTGTGGAGCAGGTGTGTAACATCACCTTAAAGAAGCGCTGCAGTGACAGACACACGCGTAAACAAACCAAAGCATGTAGGTTAGCTAACCTAGCTAGCCACTAGCTAACTCAGACCCAGGCCTTCAGAATTGTATACAATCTAAGCAAGAGTTAGCTAGCTACCCGGGTGGGCCGTTTCCACTCGCATGGAGCCAATACCCCTGCCTGGACAGGTGTGAACTACCTACACCAGCTAAACGCGCCTCACCTCGCCTGTCCTGTCGCTAAGACGCTCGCTATGTGCGAACGCCTTGTAAACAAACGCTCCACCTGCGCCGTGCTGTTTCTAGCTGAATGTTTGGGTGCAACACGCGTCTCCATGTCTTGACCGGGTAAGTTTGGATCCCTCTGTCTTAACTCTGCGCTACTACATGTCTCCATGTCTGGACCGGGACAGTTTGGGTCCCTCTGTCTTAACTCTGCGCTACTACACCAACAGCGAGAAGAAAGTCTACAAAATGGCGGCGCTGCCAGGAGTCACGTGACTTCTTTGTACTCCATAGATCGTCTACTACCACGAATAAAACACACAAGTAATAACACTTTCATGATCTGAGGAGGTAATGCTCTTATAATTTGGTACAGTGTATTTACCGTCATCCGCGCTATAAACTAAAGGTAAAAATTAGTCTTTCTAGGAGACAAATGGCGGCCATTTTGTGCAAACCTGCGCAGACAAGCAAGGGGCGCACCTTTCTGAAAATAGATTTAAAATGGGTAATGCATGTTTCTAAGCAGTAAGACGTACCGATTCCTCCTCTTTCTCCATCCCCGTCGGCATCTGTGGCACTGCCCGATTAATAGATGCATATTCGTGCAGGTCGGGTAGGTCCTCGCAACGGAAGACGGGTAAAGGCTTGGAAGCGTCCAGCGCCCGTGCCCGAAACGACAATTTACTCATTTTTTTTATAATTCGAGATGCAACATAAATCTATCCGATCTCCTAATATGTACTACTGATCCAACTGAAGTTGTCATGGATGATTTTATTTCGTAATCCCGGAGTCTTGGGTGTCGACTAGGCTATAGGTATAAAGTGGCGGGGCGAGCGGAGCCGGGAGGCCGGGTCTTGGTCGCTCTCTCTCGGTCTACTTTTGCAGTAGCTCCGGTCTCTTTCCCTGGTTCAATACGCCATGGCCAACATGGCGGACATTAAAAACTCTTTAAGACTCCGCTGCTCTCCACAGCCCAGCCCCCTGACCGCAGAACAGCCATTCCCACCAGGCTCACAGCGCTTGCGCGGTGGCGCTGAACATGGTGCATGAGCCGCCTCCTCTCAGTCCCGCAGTACACACCGACAACATCCCGTCTGATCCACACATCCACGACACGACACATGAAAATGCGACTCCGAATACCAAACGCTTTCTTTACATACCTGACGTCCTGTTCCCAAATCTCCGGTGAGAAACTGATATCTTATCCAAACTCAAAATACAGCTGGTGTTCACCTGAGGTGTTGAATACGTACTAAGTAAGGAAAAACACAAATCTACAGTGCGCAAGGTCCCAAGTTCAGAAACAGTTCAACATTCCCCAGTGGCAGTCCAGTTCGTGTCCACCTAATTCAATTTTTTTCGTCTGGTACTTGCAAGGTTTTGCATAAACTAGCAAACAATGGTACCATGATGCACTTACATTAGCTGCGTCATAAATGTGCAAAAAAACAAACAAACAAACATTTATACTATACTTTTTTTTACAAGTACACAACAAGACATTGGGTAAACAAATCAAAGCATTCAGAAATCAAATATTTAGGTAATCAAAAGACCAAATATTGATTTATTCAACACATTTATTGTAAAACTGAAAAACCTACTAAGTTAGTACACAGTTAGTACAATGTTAAAGAAGCCCAACAGCAGAGACAATAGCTAATGTAAATAAATTAAAACATGACCTTTATATATTTAACACTTCCATTTGACCTGAGACAAGAAGTTATCAGCAGAATACAACAGAATATTCATATGAACAAGTCTATTACAATCAATAGCGTCTTTTCCACTGTAGGGCTGAACAGCTCCGAGACAGTAACCATTTCAATCAGATTTCCACACAAATGTGGCACAGGATGCTTACAAATGGTGCTCAGAGCAGCAGAAACATTCAGGTGGGATGGAAATGACTGGAATTTGCTGACTGGTTCTATATTAACTAAGTCTCTTGTTGCCTTCTCTTGTAACCAGCATTTTTGCATTTGAGTATGTCCTGTGCTGTTTTTGATACACTAAAATAAAACTAAGTAGTCCAAATTATTCATCTCAGACATCTGCAGTGATCAGAGTTGTTTAATAACAATTATAAGTTGTTGCTGCCACATTCTTCCTGGCCCTGATTTCCGGTACAGCACTTATGAAAGAAGAAACTAATCGGTCTCAAGAGTTCACAACCATGTACAGCAGCCTTGGTAGGCTAACTGTTCAGACCTATGGTGGAAGAGAGGGCATTGATGGCTGATAGTTACATCCAATTGTCCAACAAACACAGCAAAATGTTACTATAGGGACTTTGCAAACTTAAATTGCATGCTTTGTTTAAGCAACAGTTTTTCAAAAACTAAAATGCTACACTTAAGTGTGCAGCTGCAGCACACCACCACGAGTCCAACACTGCACTCTTCATCAGTCCAGCCACTGTTTAAAACCGTAAGAACCCTGCTGTTATGCTTGTTCTGAACGAGGAGAGAGTGCATTCTTCTAGATAGAATTCCTGTGCTCACAGGTTCTACAAGTCAGTTTTGGGGACATGACAGTGAGTATTTATACAAGTCTGCTGGACCCAGCAGATACAGTGTCATGTCTAGGTAAATGACTGATGTACTGTAAGGGCCACCTGCCTTCTTTTCTGAGTAGCTAGTATGTCTTTTAAATGTCAATCTGCCATCTGACCAGTAATTTGGAACAATAAATGCAGATTGGCAAGCATGAATGTATATGACAGCCACATCTGAGATTACGGGTGCAGAACACAGTATGATCTAGACCATCACTGCCCACAAGCAAACCATGGAGCACTAAGGAATTACCAACCATGTCCTGTTCTTGTGACCGTTTCCTTGCTCGTGGCTATATAGTAAAATGTCAGACAGTGTCACAGTTTTCCCAGTATATTAGACAGTTGACGTCTTCAAATACATATGAAAACAAATTACTCCCATTACTACTTATGTTTTACTTTTTGTTCTTTATACCAGTGGTTCTCGCTTTTGTGTTGTGTGACTTGCCAAAAAATGTAGGCTGGGCTGCACAACCAGCTCTATCTGGACTGCCCATAAACCATGCTCCAGTAATCTGTGTGCGCCGACTGCATGGAAACCCTTAGGCCGAGTAACCCTTCATGTAAACGTGTTAGTGTTATCCCTCCTGCCACTTCCAGCATGTTTGATTGTACCATACATCATGGCTACTGATCACACAGAGGATCATGGCATTGCTGACCATTTCCCTCAACACACGTACCTTTCTTCATAGCCACAGCTTATAACTACAATGTGCCAAATACTGATAATGTAAGTGAATATATGATAAAGTTCTTAATATTATCAACAGTACAGAATGCTGTATGTCCACAAGCTGCCTGCGACATTTCCCCAAATCCGTACAACTCCCAGTCTGAATACCTTAAGCATCACTGCATACGCATACCTCAGAAACGCACTAATTAAAACATGGCATACCCCAGAAACTCACTAAAACATGCTGTTAATCTCATTAGTTTAGTGGAAATGCTCTTTTTAAGTCCATGAAAATAAAATGCTTCATGTTTCAATCACAAACAACTGCCAAAGCCCAGAATGGTATATTGCCATTTGACGTATTTAGATAGATCGAGTCACTTCATGACCTGGCGTAATTTAACAAAACATGACTAATAGAAAATGTGATCATGCTCACCTTTCTGCACCACAGCCTTTCTTATGGTTCAGGAAAGAAGGACAGTTGGAGGATTTTATATATTTGGTTTTGTTTGACATGTATTGAAGTATTTACTTTGGAAACACATTTTTGTAATAAACTTTTGTTCATTATTTTCACCATCAGCTTGTATGTTTTTAAAGTGCCAGAGCCATTTTGATTTAGACTAAGTAACGACACTGAACATTTCAAACCGTAATAGCCGTAGTAGAGGATAAATCTTACCTCTCCTCCAAGCCAACATCTCGTGCATGCTCAGTCCCTCCCAGTGTGATTCCAGAATCCCAGTCGAGATCTGTTCTGTGCAACCCATCACTACAAACTGCACAGACAAATATCATTAAACGACTAAGAGTTCAGGTTCTCATTCCAAGGCACGGACCTTATTGTGTAATGGTACTTTTACTCAATCTGCACATCGCCTATAGGTTACTTAGCTGCTTTGGTAAGACTGGATCTGGTTGCAATTATAGCCCACTAAACTCCTATGCATTACCATAGTGACATTATAGCCTATAAAGGGGGTTCGGAAAAGCTGTATTATCCTCTCATGTGAGCCATGGTTTGGCTCTTGGGACAAATAAATGAAAAGCAAAGCAAATCACACCTTTAATGTACCTAGACTAACTACTTTTTGAAACTATTCAAAAATATTGGAATACTATGAACGTCCCTTGTTCTTCACTGGATTTAGGTCGTATTAGACCTTAGAGAGAAAAATTACTTTGACGAAACACCATGGCGCCCCCATCAGACCTCAGTCCAAGCAACAGCGCAGGCGCAAGCGTGAATGGGGTGACTTGTGTGAGCGCAGTTATGTTGGATCATTATGGGGTTTCATGGGATCAACACAAAAGCGCGTCAAACAGTAGCCAATGCATCCTTCCGCTATCATAGCACTTAATGACTAATTACAAAGTCTACTAAAACAGGTGAACACTTAGAGTTTAAATGCCGCTAGCTACTTTCCCCTCGGGCGTAGGCATGTACACACTGGATATTGTTTTTGAATCTTTCCGTTAAAATAATAAAGTCACAAAAGCGAGAGAAACCAACAAGTCTACCGCTACATGCTGGATACGGGCCAAACCAAAACGCACCACAAAATAAATGCAGTCTTATTTTAAATGGTCACACATCTAAATGAATTCGTTTAAGGCCACAGAAAATGATTCCTGTACAATCAAATCAACTAGCTATCTAGTACCGCTACTACAGGTCGGAATGAAACGCCGATTTGATGCCCAGTGATGGTCAGCTAGTCGGCAGACGGACTTGAGGACGGAGCCACTCAGCTAGTAAGCTGTTAGTTAGGTTAGTTTAGCTAAATAATTCGGATGCCTAAAAGTGCATAGGGCATACTCAACTGGAAGTTTACTTGCTATTTAAAAAAAATCCATTCTAATCGGACGTACTAACGTACTAGAAGGGTATAATTATTTATAATTCGACAGCCAAGTTGCTAATATAATTCGATATACAAACCAGTTACAACCTAGTAACATAACTAGCTAACCTAACCTAGCTGGTAGTTAGCTTGGTAGCTAACGAGACAGCCAAGTTACATCAGTAATGACATGCCTGCTATTGCAAGTTTAAAAGAGCTAGCTAGCTATTCATTTATAAAAATAAATGTCTTCTCAAATTTGGCCAAAAAGACCAACAGCTCTGACTTACCAGCTCCGTGTTTTACGTATTCCAGCTGTATTAACGTAAACCCTCAGTTAGTGGCCAAAGCCCTACGTCTGCAGGCTAGCTCGCGACTCTAGCAAGCTGCTGTTTGCCAAACGTAGGGCTACACAGTCGCGAGACGCTCGGAACGTCGCGCGTCCTCGGGACATAACGGTTAGAAGGAAACGTACTCGCGAGCAGACACACACACACCATCCTGTCACTCACTGGTAACTCGCGCTTACCAGCAAGCTAAGCCTGTCGGTTACTGAGCTTCTAACTTGGCAGTGATACCTTGAAGAATTGTGATTGGACAATCAATAAATCTCTTCGGACCCACCTTCTTTGGACGTATCGAAGGAGAAAACAAGTTAGCCCCGCCGCTAAAACACACTAACTCTAGCCCCGCCCCTAACAAAACAGACTAACGCTAGCCCCGCCCACAGAAAACACAATAACACTAGACACGCCCCTAAAAACACACTAGCGCTAGCCCTGCCCCTAAAACACACACAATTATACACGTCACAGTACCAGTATATTTACTTAAAATAAATTCACACAACGACTCTAAATACCACAGTAATACAATAGTAAATACTACACACTCATTCACTCTCTCTCTCTGTATATATATATATATATATATATATATATATATATATATATATATATATATACACACACACACACACACACACACACACACACACACACACACACACACACACACATTTTTCTAAGAGAAACATGATGTTTCAGACAGATGTCCTTCATCAGCTGTGCAAGCAAAGTGCTATAATATATAACATTTTGACACCTAGTAGCAGAATACAAGATGCTGGCCAGGAATCAAACACTGAGAGACAGAAAGACAGATCCAGACAGACAAACAAATAGTGCTTAGAATTTCCTGTTTGTTTATTAAATCTGGAATATGTTTTCAAACCAGCAAATATTAAACGTTTACACAAACAACCTAACATTGCCACATTTCATCATGTATAAAAAATCTATATGAAAATACACAAGAATCTGAACACACAGAACACCTTGCTGTCACTTGACCTCATATTTGGGGTTGATGGCTGTTGTCATTGCACTTATATATCGGATTCAGTGCCTGTGAAAACATTTACACACATTCATCAGGGGTGATAATTCACATGAAAAACCTCTGAACAGGAATGATTTTCAGGATACAACCCAAAAAGCTCAAGCTTCATTCTGCATACATTCTAATATTTCTAATTTAATCCACATTTGCAAATCAGTTTGTCTTAGAAACACCATTTTCTGGTTAACAGATAGGCCAACGACCAGAACTGTGGGTCTGACTATCGATATACCAAGAATCAATTATCATCACTAAATTCAAAGGCTTCCTAAGAAATTATTTGAGCTATTGCCTAACGCATTATGCATCACACCTCGTAGAGCGTGTTAGTAATTGTATTGGATACTCCTATTTGGATTGGTAGGTACGTACTGTGTCCCACTTGGCATTCATCTTCTCTTTCTCAAACTCTGTGAAATCTCTGTGGTCATGAATAATCATGAGCAGTTTCCAGATGAGAAGCCGGGCCAGACCAATCAGAACAATGCCTCCAATCACACCAGCCGCAATAGGAATGATGTTAGGATTTGTATAGCACTCTGGAACCAAACAGAAAATCATGGGACATGCAGTACACTGGACAGTTCTTCATATTCAATATTTTTTATACTGGGAAAAAGTGTAAACCTAGGTTTGGTCCCTGTTTCCGTGTGGCCCAACAACATCTGACCATTTTTTCCCCAGTTAGGTGCAGATGATTTCCAGGAATGAAGTCAAATCCCAGCCATGCCATAATCAGAGTTGTACTGGATTTACAGAATTTATTTAATTCAACTTTATTCAAAGATTGTTGTAATTTGGCTCTCAGGAACTACAAATAAAAAGGGTTTACATTTAGCATTTACTAGGACAGGGAGCAAAGTCCTACTTTAGGAAAATATATTACACACAATAGGAGTAACATAGGCTGGGGTTGAGTAACTTGGGTTGGGGGCTGAGTAACTTGGGCTGGGGTTGAGTAACTTGGGTTGGGGCTTGAGTAGCCTTTGAGGCAACTTGGGGGTCGAGGGTTTTTTTTATGGGAGTAGTTATCCCTGCTCCGCTACAAGGTCCACGTCTTGTGGTAGCTACTTGGAGCTGAACCCACAATCCAGATGCCTGCTGGTCAGCAATCATATCCACCAAGCTACTTCTACCTCCCATATGACCCTATGAAGCTTTAATACCAAACTATTACCCTTTATGTGAAATAATGATCAGCTGTGGGTCTCTCCACTAGTCCATCACACCTGAGACACTGAGCTTTCTCTGAGTCACCTGACTCAGCACATCAGGTAATTACAAAGCTGTCCATGAGCTTCGTCAGTTGTGTTAGAGCAGGAAAGATATTTTAAAGAGAGCTTTGTTTCTGACCAGGTGTCTTTCCACTGTGAGCTGAGTCTGAGTGTTTGCCTTCCTCGTAGGTGAAGAAGATCCAGCAGTCATTGGCATGGCACTCTTTGCAGTGTGTGCGGTAGGGCGCTTGCTGTTCGGCTGGGAAAGGTACTCATTCTTCGACACCTCTGAGACTTACGTTCTTGCATTTGGTCACACATGAAGACTCGTGCAAATGACATTCAGCACAGTCCTTGTGCAACAAACAGAAGAAATACATGGATAGTGTGAATTATTATTAACACACAGACAGTTGTGAATTATTATTATTATTATAACACGGACAGTGTGAATTACTATTATTAATACACAGTGTAAATTATTATTAAGACACAGACAGTGTGAATTATTATGAACCTGATGTATAACAGGTAAAAATGCCACCACTTCTTTTGAGTTGTAAGCTATTTTTGTCAGCTTTTGTCAGAATGTACAATGGCTGAACTTCTAACCCTAGTTTCTGGAGTCCCTGTGCGCTATACATTTAAGAACACTTACTGCTCCAATACTTCTGACTCAGATCATCTTCTAATTAAGACTTTAAATTAAAATGAGCATGTCAGAATAGGGAAGACATTCAAATGTACAGGAGAAGGTTATGCATTCAGGCATTCAGCACAGCTGTCAGTAAAGACTCACTCATATACATACACACACACACACACACACACACACACACACACACACACACACACACACTTCATAACTGCACTACAGAACAGTGAAGACTCACTCATACACACACACACACACACACACACACACACACACACACACACACACACACACACACACAACAGAACAGGGAAGACTCACTCATACACTCATATTCAGGCCTGAACAAGCTTGAAAGGACTCAGACGTGGAAAGCGTCTAAACAGATGGGGTAAATGTCTATTAGAGTGGGGTAAACGTCTCTTAGAATGGGGTAAATGTCTATTAGAGTGGGGTAAATGCTAAAGTGTTGTAAAACACTTCTGAAGGTGACTGACCTTGCAGACCACAGCCTGCATGATGGTGTCAAATCCTCCCTCAGGTGAGTCCAGGTTTCCGGATGTTTCCTAGCAGCTGACCACATCAGTGAACTCCTGGCCGTTGCTGGTCAGGTTCAGGATGTTCTTGTAGCTGAAGGGCCGTGTGCAGTGGAGTGGAGCACAGGAGTTCTCCAGGTTCTTTGGCGTGGTCTTGACGAACGGCATGGCCAGCTTCTCCAGGAATGATCCAAATCCTGCCCACAAAACACACGCCAAAGTGCATGTGTGTGTGAAATACAAGAATTATTTTATCTGCTGACGGTGATCATGGTGTATACATGTTTTGGAATGAAATCTTATATGAGCATGGACTGAAAAAAGTTTGTGTGTGTGAGAGAGAGTGGTCTCATTTTTTTCCTCACCGAGCTATAGGTCTGAGGTGAGGCCCTCCATCTTTTAAGCCAGATAAGTCCCAAGGTTTTTCACATTATGTTGGTCCTGTTTCATAGAGTTATTGAGGTCCATCAGCTAGTACAGGTCCATGGGGTAGCCCTCAGCACGTTTGAACTTCAGAGAAAACTGCTGCAGTTCACCTACAACACCGAGGTATGATATGAATGATGGAGTGGCTCAGAGCAGACTGATGGTCCTCAGGTGTGTGTACAGGTGTGGTGTGTACAGGTGTGGTTTATACAGGTGTGTGTATAGGTGTGGTGTGTACAGGTGTGGCATACACAGGTGTAGTGTGTGTGTTAGGTCTGACTTCTTGCACGGCTGCAGGTGTTGAACAAAATTTTGTACCTGCTCTCAGGTACAGCGTGAGTTTCTGAGGCTGAATTTGAGTGATTTCACTCAGCTTCAGTTTCTCGCCTTTTGTCTTTCTTACGGTTGGTGACGGCTTTGTTCTGGTCTACTGAGATGCTCCCACGAGGGTTTTCAATGCTGATGTTGGGACAGCTCTTGTCAATCAGAGCCTTGACCTCTTCACAGTGTGGAAACGTATAGTTCTGCAACAAACATCAACATGTTAAGAGTGCTATCCTCAAAACACAACATTCAAAAGGAGCCCAACCTTAAAAGGACCAACCGGAGAAGAGGACTGTTTCCACTTTATAAAAGTTAAAACACACTGGGCAGTGTCAGGTCTGCTCTGTATAACAGTTTACTTTCACTTTTAAATGATACTCATTCTGAAATCTGGTTTTCATTTTTAAATTATGCTAATTTTTAAATGTGGGAACAGAAGCCTGGGAATATTAAAACCAAGCATTTGGATAAACATGATGACCATTAATCAAAAACATATTTAGCACATTGATTAACATCTATTAACAGAAAAAAAGATGATAAAAATGTTGAGAGGAGGTGTGTGTTTTAAGTTGTAATTTGAAAGAGGAAAGTGAAGATCAGAGATAGAGAGATTGAGGTGGAGTGTTCCAGAGTTTTGGAACCATGACACTAAAAGATAAAAGATCTGCCTCCTACAGAGACCAACCTGAAGTTGGAGAGGAGACCTACATCAGAGGACCAAAATGTATGGGTGGAGCAGTTCGGGTGTAGGAGTACAGCATCAGAAGACTGAAATGTACAGATGGAGCTTCTTTTTTTTTTTTTTTACATTTAGCTGACGCTTTTATCTAAAGCAACTTGCAATTATGACTGAGTACAACTTGAGCAATTGAGGCTTAAGGGTCTTGCTCAGGGGCCCAACAGTGGAAACGTGGCACTGATGGGACTTGAACTTGAACTAGTCCGGTAGCTTAACCACTGAGATACCACTGCCCATATGAGCCATATGAGTGTAGGGGTTCAGGATCAGAAGACTGAAGTGTATGGGTGAAGCAGTACAGATGTAGTTCAGCTAGGTATGGAGGAGTATGTAAGGAGCAGGAGTTTATACTGAATGCATTCAGGGATGGGGAGACCGTGTAGCTGATGTGGACTAGGAGTGATGTGGACTGATTTCCTTATATGGAGGAGGATTCTTGCGGATGAGTTTTGGACATATTGAAGTGAGCGGATGGTTGTGTTTGGGACGTCAGTGAAAGGAGAGTTACAGTAGTGAAGATGGGAGGTGATGAAGGTGTGAACCAGGGTCTCAGCATCATGTGAGGAGAGTATGGGCTTAACACTAGCCATTTTTGACCAGTGATTTAACATGGGGTTTAAAACAGAGTGATAAAGTCATAAATTACACCAAGGTTCCTAACCGTGGATGAGGAACTGACCAAGACACCACCCAGATTGAGTTTAAGATCAGAGAAATTTGGGATTTTGGATTTAGAACCAGTAAGTAGAATGTTATGTTTATGTTTATGTTCGTGATAGCAATCACGACACAGCAGTTGGTTAAAGCCAGAACATGAGAAACAGGAAGCAAGAGAAGATGAAGGGCATTCAAACACGATGGTCCAGGATTTTATGGGATGGTCCAGGACTTTACAGGATGGTCCAGGACTTTTACAGTTTGGTCATTATCAAGCTGTGAACTCCAAAAAAAAAGCCTCTTCTAATAATGTTTGTCATAATAAACAAATAAAGGTGGAATTACTTTGCTTGTTCACCAGCCGCACTGCTGTCCAACATGACACACAGTCCAAAGGACACAGCTGAACACTTCCTGCAGTCATTGACATCCACAGATGCTGCATCTGAACAGAACGGAGGGAGAAGGGCCATTTCCAGACCACGGCCTGCGTTTACAGCTGGTGTGTACGCAGAAATCCCAGTTAAGTTCTGCAGTAGGGTCAAATACATATGGGGGAAGAAAACACTCCAGGAATTTCAAACAGACCATGTTTCATTCTGTCTGTTGTTTTGAGTTCTGCCTGCTGTGTTGAATTCTGTATGTTGTGTTGAATTCTGCTTGGCTGGGTGTCAGACAGCCCTTGTTTCATTCTGCTCTATTTACCAACATGGCAGAACAGACTCATGTCCTGGTCCAGGGAGGAGTACCGTCTCACCCAGGCTAAAGGCGAGAAGCCCACACACCCCAAACACCAACAACACCCGCAGATCCATCGAGGACAGGAGGAAGGTTCAACCACACCAGGAAGTGTGTCGTCTGTGTGAGTGAGAAATAGATCAACAATACTGCCTGTATATGACACTCCCTAAGCACATAGTGCTGTGAACCAGAGGAAGGAGATATCAACACAAGACACACACACACATTTTTGTTGCTGCAGGCTGTGACTATCAATGTGCACATCCGTCCTAACGTGCACCGTGTCTAAATATGTTTCCATGGTTTACACATTAACTCAAAGCAGGAAGCTCTTCAGGAGGACATGGTGCTGTATGTAAGCTCAGAGCAGCCACTCTTGTAAGCATGCACCACCACCAACTCACTTTCAAATAATCCATTTCAGCCCATAGTTAACTATTTTAATTGTGAAATAAGTAATTGACTTTTCATTGGAGGATGTTACCAATAGGATTTCTTGTCAAAAATATTCATTTTTTAAATTTAAGGATTTATGCCTCAGAAAATGTATAAAATATCAGATTGCTCTCACAACCATCTGGTAATAAATTAATCAAAGTTAAAATATTCAGTAAACAACAGCTGCAGCAGTTGTGGCATTTGAGAGTAAATAATCTCAAAGTTTTTACCTACATAATCCCAAAATCCTTACCTTTGCACCTGGTGCTGTCTACAGTCTCAAGGATGGGGAGTCTGATTTCAAAATTAACCTGAAGAAAATTAATATATTATTAATTATTTGTTCCGTGTAAACATCACACTGAGGCTGCCAGCACTTCAGTCCTCCTCCAAACAAGAAAAAAAAAGAGCTGCTATCAGAGGTGTCCTCCCTCACCTCACTGACCCCGCCTACATCCTCCCTCACCTCGCTGGCCCCGCCTACATTCTCCCTCACCTCGCTGGCCCCGCCTACATTCCTGTGAGCTCTGGCTGGTTGCCAGAGCTTCTTTAGGTGTGTCCAACTTGGGCTCCATTGTCCAGACATGGTACATCCAGGTTTAAACTTGCTGTATCAGTGTTTTCTCAGTCAGGTATGTGTCTGGAAAACACAAACCTTCTGGACTCATTTTTGTAGACCCCAAACAGTTTTATTTTGCTGCCCTCATGACCTGTCTCTCATATCAGGAGACTGATAGAATACCTGTCTCTCATATCAGGAGACTGATAGAATACCTGTCTCTCATATCAGGAGACTGATAGACCGAATGACATACAACAGGAAGAGAACATCACTTTTAGAAGCAGTAAATACAAAACTAAATATGAACAAATATACACAGCAGTAATAATAAAGGGAGAATAAAGAAATTAGATAATAACAACAATGCAAACACACTGACCATTAAAAGCTCAAAAAGGTAGCATGGCTGTCCGAGCCAAGCAGAGACTTAACAGAAGAGAGAATTCTCTTCTATAGATTCAGGATACACAACAGGAAGTTGCATTCACCTTTTTTTTTTTTTTTAAGTTGTGTGTTTTTAATTAATATTGAGATAGGGAGAGATCCATATTTTTAAACACACACACACAGAGTGAGAATGAGAGTGAGGGGGGGGGGAGAGAGAGAGAGAAAAAAAAATAATTTGTTGATTTGGATCTTTATTTTAATAAATAACTTTTGAAACAGATTGTGAGAGTGAATATGATGTAGAAATAAACAGGCACTTAAAGGCAGTCTGTGAGGCGTGTGATTTAAACAGCATTAAAAGACAGTAAGAATGAGAGGTCCTTCTCAACAACATTGGGCTCTTAATGATGTCGTCAGCAGTGAGGTCATAACAGTCCGACTGCACCTTTCCTGTTGCTGATGTGAGGTCATCAAGGACAGAAAAACATTTCAAAGTCAGCGAGCTCCCAGTCCGGTTCAGCCGCGGAACAGCACGGCCTGTTCAGAATGATGCTCCTCACTAGTGCATAGAACGCAGGAAATATTTGGCTTTCATAGTCTAAGAGGAGCTAGAAACCTGAGGTTTATGCGCAAATTCAAAAGCAAACTCAATTCAATTCAAAACCATGACAACCCCCAGCACATGCGCTCCTCACAGTGCAGCACTTTCATCTGTGAAACTCAAATCAAGCATCACACACATTCAGAAAACCAATCACTCGTGTCGACGGCACACAGATGCACTCGGACTTTACAAGTGGTCAAAAATCAGAATTAAAGTGTTCGGCCTCTAGTCTGTAAAATGAGATGGCAGACATAACACCGTCATGCTTAACAATCAAACTAGAATCCGCTAATTTAAAACTATGACTAAGTTCAGAATGATTGGCTATTCAGGGTCTTTATATTTTAAACATAAAATGAATCTACAAATATATAAAACTCCTGAAAACTCGAGTACATCTCAGAGTGCATCCACATGCAGCAGTCACTCAAACTTCCTGAACGCAGGTTCAAACGGCAGAGCTTGCAAACCAATGCAGGCATGAGCAGCTATAGAGCCATGTCCAGAAGCAGGACCAGAACCAGGTCCAGAACCAAGTTCCTCAGAGAACAGGTTCCTCACCCAGGCCAGGTGGGCCACACGACCTCAGCTGCGTAGAAAGCTGGAGAACAACTACTGGGGTTGTCTGGGGGCTGAGGTGGGAGCCTCTGTTCCAGGATGAACACGCCACCACACCCTCTCCACCCAGCTACACCAGAGAAGGAGAACATTGTGCTCAACACAAGCCAGGCTTTTGTTCAGAGCACAGAAACACACATGACCAGTAACCTCCATTACAAAGTGGAACTAGCAGTGTTGAAGGTCCCAGTGTCGATTAAAGGGACGTTTCCGTCCAGCAGGCCTGGACCAGTGTTTGGAGGCCAGTGTAAAGGCTCCCCCTCACAGGAGAACTCCATTTGTCCTGAAAACCCCAAGCGCAGTGTTTCTCCATCCTGCTCCTGGAGACCCCTGACCCTGCAGCCTCCAGAGGGCTTCGTTAGCTAAACAGCGAGCGGCTAAGACAGTGGGGCGCTGTAGTGAGCAGGACTAGGAAACAGTGTTGTGAGAGAAGTTCAGAAGGCCAAGCTCACACCTTCACGAGAGCACAGCCAGTCCTGTGGCAACACACACTCAGAAAAAAAGGGTTGAACTAAAACATTTGAAACATTCCACAAGTAAAAACTCAAGTTTATACACACTGTACATAATGCATAGAAATACAGATTAGTAGAACAATGTTGTGAAAAACGCTCAGCTAACAAAAGTGATTCAAAATGAGTCACAAAAAAATAAAAAACAGATCAAGCACCGCCTCCTTTTCTCCTCATTTGCATACAGTGTTGTGGTTGGCCAGTTCATGCATCACTTCCCCTCGTATTTGGGATTGACCACTGTGGTGACGGCACTCTTATAGATGGGATTTTCACCCTGGAAATAAAAACAACAGAACAGAATGAGAACAAGTGCACTGGCCCACCAGGTCAGATCAGGTCGTGTCATCACAGCACGCTGGTGAGCGACAGATCACTCCAAGCACACACCTAGAAACCTTCACAAGGAACGTGACAATACACACGTCTGACAGGTAAGAACAAAATCTGATTTAAAAAAGGCAACAAAAGAAAAACCCAAGTCATCTGAGTAGAGAACGAATGGATGTGCTGCAACGCCGTACGTACAGTTCTGTTTGAGTGGACCACAAATGTTTTAAAGTATATATGTCAGACCACACAATGACACACAAGCCAACAGGACTAAGCCCAACGTTAGAGCCTTTACCCGCCAACAGGACTTTGTTTTGCTCTTTGTTTTATCATAATTTGGTTAAATTCAATCCCAGCATGCCATGCATTACAGATCATTAATCACTTCATCAGATGTGCTCGACAGCACCTGGAGAGGTTAGAGTGAGGTGAGCAGACAGACGGGAAGGAGGAGCATGCAGACAGACAGCTCTCAACAGAGGAGCAGAGGTACAGACTGTAGCTCAGAGCGCCCCGCTTCTGTGTCCATAACCGGGGTTCTGGAACTTATTAATAGGGCTCCGGTATATCGGATTCTCTTGCTGAAGGAGAGATGAGATTCAGAGAAAGGAATTCGATGGAAAGAGACAAAGAAATAGACAGAGACACACACACACACACACAGAGAGAGAGGGGGGATGCAAAGGACAAACAGCTGAGTGAATGAGGGAGAAAGCTAACAATGGTGGATGGGTGTACAGATCCACTAACTAGAAACACGACAACACTTTTCCCCATCAACCACAGAAATGCTTAACAATCTCTGTCCTGTACTGAACTACACTGAACAAAGGTCACGATAGTCTCATAGCTCATACAACTCATGGCAGGTAATGATTCTTTTCATGACACTGAAAAAAAAAAAGTTAAAATGAACCCTTCAGCCATTGGTCAGACAACCAAATAGCCAGTGTCTCTGCAGTCTAGACCAATCTAGATCAGTCCAGATTAACACGTCTTCTGCGACAGTCAAACCTCTCCAGCAGGCATTAAGGGCATTCTGCAGCTACAACTATGACCAGTAAATTATATTTTAAATAAATGTATAAATAAATAGAAATACATACTGTATCCCACTTGGCGTTCATCTTCTCTTTCTCAAACTTTGCGAACTCTCTGCGGTCATGAATAATCATAAGCAGTTTCCAGATGAGAAGCAGGGCCAGACCAATCAGAACAATGCCCGCGACCAAGCCTGCTACGATGGGGATGATGTCGGGACCAGCCGGGCATTCTGGGATTGAAGTGAGGCAAAGAACATGAATGTGGAAACATTTACGAGTCTTTCAGAAAAGGCTGCATCAGGAAACTAGTCTGGCAAAATCTGTCTCCCTCAGAACATTTACTGGCTAAGACGAGAAGCTCCTCTGATGAACCAGACGCACCAGGGCTGTAAGATGGCGTCCCTTACCCAGCTCCTCTACCACGTAGACTTCAGTAGTGTTATTCTTGGTGGCGTAGGTGAAGAAGAACCAGCAGTCATTGGCGTCGCGCTCTTTGCAGTGTGTGAGGAAGGGTTGGCTGTTTGGCTGAGGAAGGTCTTCCTTCTTCTTCACCAGGATGGGTTTGAAGTTCTTGCATGTGGATTCACACACGTCCTTCAGCTCTCCACTCTTAAATGCCAGGCACTGGACACAGTTTCTGTACAGGGAGAAGGTCGATGGGTCAGCTACCCAAGCTAATTACACCTCATGTGTAGTGCCCCGTCAGGGATGTTAGTCTGGAATCACACACACTCAGCATTACTCGGGACTCACTTGTGCTCAGCGCAGACTCCTGGACAGGTGGGGCAGATCTCACAGGTGGGGCCCTGGAATTTTGTGTCGGTGCATTTACACACACCGCATTCGCACTGTCCTCGACCGTTACACTCCTGTCCGTTACTAGCCATACATGGCTGTTTGTCCAGAGGACAGTCACATGCACTGCCTGTGTAGTTAGCGTCACACACACATTTCCTGCACACACACCGACCATGACCTGCCAGACAGAAACACAATGTTGGAGAGACTAAACGGTCTGTGTGAACTGGAGAAAAAGATGAGTGAGTAGACCAGAATGAAGAGATATGAACCAGGTAGGAACCATTTACACTGGAAGCAGAAACATTTTTCTCTCTTTACAGCATGTGGATTCATCTTTGACTTGAGTGACACCTAGTTGTAAATGTCAACTAGCATTATAATAATCTCTCTCTCACACACACGATGTCACAACTACCCCAGACATGTGTCCAACCCTAACCCTATGAAGAACATTCTGTGATGAACATTTTAAAAAGTGACTACTGAGTGTTCATCTTGGGATTGTCCAAAATTCAAACTATAAACGTCAAATGTGCAATGCAAAGATTAGAGATAGGTTAGGTGGGGAGCAAAGGTCATGTTAAGGACCATAAGTTTGTAAACCATGTGGGTTAATGTCTGTGGTTACAATCTGGGTACCAGACACCAGTTCCACAAGGGCATCGGGTCAGCAGCCATTTGATTAAAGATCTGCTAGCAGATTGAGGACATACGACAACTTCTCCTGAACAGTAGTGGACTTTAATGAATGAAGCCGAGCCCATGAGAGATTTAGCACTTTTGTTTTTGTATTTATAACGAGTCAAGTTTGAATACATTTACTAGCAAGTTCTAGAAAAGCCCAAGTCATGGTCCACACTGTGGTTATATGGCAAACAGCATCTGAAATTAAGACCCACCAAATGAGGTAAACCTGGGCATCATCTGGAACTCAAGGCTCTGAACTCAGCCCTAACTCACCCACACTGAACTGGTGGTAAATTTATAGAAAAAAAAAAACCCTAACCCTAAACTACAAAATGTAACTGGAAAATATAGCTAAAAATGTCAGGCTCAGATTGGTTTGCCATCATACGCATGTAGAGAACAATGAAAAAAGCTCAAATATTGGGGGTCTGGTGCGACTGATGTCATGAACACAGGAACTGCAGGCTCTTGTGCTGGAGCAGTGAGGTAACAAGGGGCTCGTACCTCCACAGAGTTTGTTGTTGGAGCGGTCACAGTTGAAGTTGTCACACTCGCAGTACTTCCCCTCATACCGCTCCTCTGGGTTGTCTCTCTTCTTACACTCACACGTCCCACAGACGCAGTCTCCGTTATTACTGCAGATGTCTGTGCCATTGTCCATTCTGCAGTTAGCGTCCAGATCTTCTGTCCTGACGTCGTCTTTGCTACACTCACAAACCCTTCCAATACGACCCTCATTGCACCTGTAGGAGGACGAACAAGTAGGAGTTACACATCTCACATGCAGGTGTGTTCTCCTCTCAGCTCGTGTGCAGGTGTGTGCAGGCGCTCCGGGGCGCTTCCCTCACCTGCATGCCCCGCACTCCAGGGTTCCATTACCAAAGTGACAATCTGGACTGTTGGGAATTCCCGATTTGTGACACTCGCACTCACAAATGAAGTTGAGGACAACCACAACCTCCTCGTTGAAGCCCAGTGGTTTAATCTTTATGGTCTCAGATTTCCCAGGAGATGGACAGCCCTTGGCAGTGATGGCTACATCAAAGAGCACCTACATGACGAGAAAAGAAAGTATGACATCACACAGACCTCATGAGCAAAACGTTAAAAGAGACCTTACTTACGTAGCTGACAACAGTGACCTGATTTGCGGCCAGTATTTACCCAAATCTCTCAGTCATCACAGATTCATCTCTCCCCCCCAACGTCTGATCTCACCTCATCACCAATTGAGATGTTGGAGCACTTTCGTCCGTTGTCTCCTGTCTCACTCACTCCGTTCTTGCAGTGAGACACATATGAGATGGACACTCCCTCAGGGAGCTTACTGTTCTCCAGAATCACCTCAGAGGACAGAGACTGAAGAAACAACGCACAAAGTTAATAAAACGGTGTTCATTACATGCAAACACTCAATACACGCGAGTAATCAGTAACTGGGATACCCTATTGAAACCATTTTTTTTTATTAAAAAAAAAATCATTTTGTTTTTACAAAGCTGTAGTATCAAATTACAGCTATTATAGCAAATCTGTCATATCTCCTACAGCAGTTTCCAGTAGACTGAGCAAACAGAGACGGATACTGATGTGATCTGGTGCTACTCACATTGTAAGCATCGATAATCAGCTTGATCACATTGCTGGAGTTTGCAGACAGTGTTCCTACAGCAGACTTGGGAATGAGGTTCTTAAGCTCCTGCAAACAAATGGTCATCATTTGGGAATCTGATTTGGCCATCCTGCAATCTACAGACATCTCTGTTTACTTTCAGTGAGGTGTCTGCCACAATCAGGAGCTTCAGGGCTCTTACTTTACGGACAGGCTGGGAACTCTTACTTTATAGACCGGCTGGAACTCTTCAGTCACTGCAAATATGGTCTGAATATTGTTGTCACTCAGCTTCTGGACAAGGTGGGCGATGGAAGGGTAGTCCTATAAGTAAAGATGGCGATCAGTACTCTGTCTGTGTGTGTGTGTGTGTGTGTGTGTGTGTACACTGCCAGGTCCTGGATTACAGCAGGCTTACATAGTAGTGGCTCATTGTGTACATGTTGTTCGTCAAGTGACATTTCCCATCATTGGGAAGCACAATGCCGCCTAGTTTCCCATCTCCAGCGAAGTGGAAACCAGCGTCCGTCGAGAAGACTAGCAGTCGAGTCACATTCCTCCAGCCTATCTGCTCCTAAAAAACCCAAACAAAATAAATGCATTTCAGAGATGACAGAAAAAAATACCTTCTTGGAAGAATTACAGTTAAACACAAGCAGAACTACTTTAAGGCCTATAAAAACATACCAACCCTACTCAGACCCCAACCCTCCAAAACCTTCATTAGGTGGGTTCTTAAAAAACACTTGCACAACACCCCCTACGTAACTGCCTCCCTGTACACATCACTGTAGTGGGACAGAGGACTTCACGCACTGACTAGATGACTCCGGTCTTGTGGACAGTCTTACCCCACACACAGCGACCTGCATGATGGCGTCAAAGCCCCCCTCTGGAGAGTCCAGGTTTCCGGAGATCTGCTGCTGGCTGACCAGGGTGTTGAAACGTTTCCCGTCCTCAGTCAGACTCAGCACGTTCTTGTAGCTGAAGGGACTGGTGCAGTTCTGATCCGAGGTGCAGGGGTTCAGAAGCTTGGCTGGCGTCGTGCTGATGTAGGGCATTACAGTCTTCTCCACAAAGGAACCAAACCCTGGCAACAACCAGTAGATATGTAGGACACACAAACAAATTTGGACAACATTTGGAAAGTCTGCAACACAACCAAATGTAACGTACAGAGTGAAGTAGCTCTAGTGTGACACATACAATGAGCTTAAACGGATCCGTTTTAAAGCACAAGGTACGAGAGTCACCCTGTCTAGACACATTTCAGCAGCTATTCTGGTACAGCTGCCACTTTCTACTACGTTTAGGGGCACAGTTTATGAAGCAGCCCTACCAATCCTGAAGTCTGATGTGATGGTCTGCATTTCATGCATCAAGTCTGTTCCCAAGTTCTTCACATTCTCCAAATCATCTTTCATGGAGTAACTGAGGTCCATCAGATAGTACATGTCAATGGGGTAATCCTCAGCACGTTTGAACCTCAGAGAAAACTTCTGCTGTTCACCTACAACACAAAGGCAATCAACTTAACAGAGCAGAAGGTGTTAAGAACAGAATGAGCCCTAAACAACCCCCAGTCTACGCTAACAGAGCGAGACCCTAACGAGCTCCAGTCTACACTAACAGAACCTTGAGACAGAGCCAGAATTGTGCAGTTTCTTGGGTTGCTTGACATACCCATGTAGACTTTTAAATTACAATTGTCTAACTATTTTTCCCCCCCAAAAAATAGTAACTAATACTAACTAATGAACACTAATGACTAAACTTAGCAGGGACCAGTAAGAATGATGTGCAATCCTAACTGGCCCCCGCTAGCATCCATTTCTTATTAACAATGTTAGCATTTTTGAGTGAAATATTTCTGAACATCACTGTAGTGTTGTGACTGTAGCGGAGCTGAACTTTGCACCTGCTCTCAGCTTGAGTGTGAGTTTCTGAGGCTGAATCTGGGTGATCTGGTCTGGCTTCAGCTTCTCCGACCCGTCTTTCTTGCGGTTGGTGACGGGTTTGTTCTCGTCGATGGTGATATTTCCGCGTGGGTTTTCTACTTTGGAACAGCCCTTACTCTCCAGAGCCTTGATCTCATCACAGCGTGCTGACTTCGACTCCCCCTGCTTCAGAAACGCCTGCACACAGTGCACCACCAATTACTGCTGGCAAAGGCTAAATTAACACCACTCACAAAATGGCTGAAATGAGGATTGTTTTTTCTTTCACCCGAATAACCAGAATTCTATTAATCTGGTAATAATTCAGTGGTCAAAGCAGCCTAAGTGAAAAGCACCATTATTTAGAGCAGGGGGTTAAGCTCTGATCCAGGAGGGGTGGAGGTGTGGGAATTCCTGGAGGTGTGGGAATTCCTAATCCAACACCTCAGGACTACCAGCTTCACCAGGGCTGTTTCTTTTCAACAGCCCTGGTGGGGCCTATGAAAAAAACAAAAAAACAAAACCTGCATGATCTCTGTGAGTTTACGGGGGACAAACTCCCATTTTATTGACTGCATTCTAGACAGTGAATGCAGGTACCCTGTACAATGCATCCTGAGATCTTCCAACACTAACCCCAACCGCAACTCTGGAGAGTGCAGTAGGTTTGGGTCTTCTGCAGTTGTAGCCGAGCTCGTCAAGACAGGTTCAGCTCACAGGTCAGCAGCGTGTGCTTGGGATCGTCTTCTTCTTGGTTGAGGTAGCTCTGAGTTTGTTTCAAGTTTCAAGTTTGGTTTATTTGTCACATACATAGTCATACACAGTATAACTCGCAGTGAAATGGTTTGCTTACTTTGTCTTACAAGGCTTCTTGTCTAAATCTAATTACGTTTTTTGCTGTTAGCTGTAATTACTCACTGCAGGTGTGGTTTCACCTGGGCCTTGGGTGTGAACTGGGGGCGGACTCAGCACTTAATGAACTGTTAAATTAGGACGACTCCTGTTCAACACCTGCAGAAGGCTTTCATTGTCATCTACCACCCTCCAGGTTTCCTAGATAATTTCAGAGATGAGCTTGATGTCCTCCTCAGTCAATGTCCACTGAAGAAAACTCACTCATTCTCCTTGGTGACTTCAACCTTCCATCAGACAAGCTACATTCCTCCTGCACCCTTCCACTGTTAATGTCATTTGACCTCACTTTCAACCACTCTCCTCTGACTCACAGAGCCGGCAATGATCCAGACCTGATCTTCACCCGGACCACCACAACCTCAGACATCGCAGTCACCCCCCTCCACCTCTCGGACCATCACTTTATCCTTCTCTCTCTCCCTTCCTTCTCTTTTCATTCAGACCCCCCCCCCCCCCGATGTGTTGTTCCTCCTTCTGTTGCAATCTGCACTCCATAACTCCCGCTTCCCTTACTTCAATTATTTTGTCCGCCCTTCCTCACAATGACTGTCATCTCTCTCTCTCTGGATACAGTTACTAATACTTTCCCTTCTAAACTCTCATCAATGAATCTTCTGTGCCCTCTCTCCTCTAGACCTGTGAGATCTTCCCCACCTGCCCCCTGGCTAACAGAAACACTCCACTGCCACCGGAGAGAACTAAGGACTGCAGAAAAGCAGTGAAGGAAATCTCACCTAGAATCAGACCTCATACCAGTCTCTCCTTTCCAAGTTCTCATCTGAAGTAGCATCTGCAAAGTTGTCCAACTACAGAGGAAAATTTGAATGATCAGCACCTGATCTATGCAAGCTGTTCACTATTTTTTCTTCTCTCTTTAACCCTTCCCCTCATCTCTTACTCCTCAGTATTTCATCACTTTCTTTGAGATGGTTGCAGCAATCCTTCTCCTCTGTTTCTACTCTTCCCTCCAGTCCTTCTCCTCTGTTCCCATTCCCCTACATCCAACTCTCTGGTTTATTTTTCTCCTCAGACAAAATTCTTCAACTCCTGACTTCCAGCAATCCAACTACATGTCCGCTGGATCCCGTTCCTTCCACTCTGTTCCAGACAATCTCAAGAGATCTGCTTCTTTTCATCTCTGTCATCAACAACTCCTTATCTTCTGGACATGTACCACAACATTCTTCTCTCTGTTCTCTCCAGCCTTGGTGTGACTGGCTCTGCATGGAGATGGTTTCAGTCCTATCAGGTGACATGGAGGATCCACACCCAATCCATGCAGACCCTCCACTGGTGTCCCCCAGGGCCAAGTGTTAGGCCCCCTTCTCTTCTCTTTGTATAGTCATTCTCTTGGTGATATAATATCTTCTCATGGCTTCTCACCCAATTCATGCTTTCTCTTTCCTTTTCTTTCTTTCCTCACCCTCTGACACGCAGGTCTTCAGACATATCTCAGCATGCTTGACTGACATTGCGTCATGGATGACAACCCACCACTTGAAGCTGAATCCCAGTAAAACAGCTTCTGAACATCACAGGAACTGCCAGCCCTTACAGTTTTCTTCAAGACCTCGCTGGTATCACCATCTGAAGCTGCCCGTAGTCCTGGGCACAACTTTGGATAACCAGTTGTCGTTCTCAACTCACGTTTCAAATCTGACCCGGTCTTGCAGATTTATGCACAGAGAGAGAGAGAGAGAGAGAGCACTCTCTTTTCTAATGCCCCTCAACTCATAACACTCCACTATACTGAAGTTTAGTACTTCAGTTTGTGTAGTTACTACAGTGTAGTACTGAGTTACAAAAGCATTTAAAGTCACTGGATTTCAGTATTTTGAGTTACTGGAGTATTTGCAGGATTCAGTATTTTGAGTTACTTACTTCTGTGCTGCACCACCCACACATCTCTCCAACCTGAATACATTCTCCACAAGACTGAGCTGATGCCTTAGTACATTCATTACCATCTAGAGAGAGAGAGAGAGAGAGAGAGAGAAAGAGAGAAAGAGAGACACATACAAAATTTACCACCAATAAACATCAACCACTTAATGATTTGCTGCAAAACAGTTCGTACGTTTGCTTATTCTAAGAGCTGGGTCGCCATTTAATCACACCATTATATCTTGCAGGCTTTTAAATGCGAAGACGTCTTGGAACGTTAAAGACCCGCTGTCTGCATAACGGTTCCGCTAAAGGACCCGCTGTCTGCGTAACGGTTCTGCTAAAACGTTGCACCCCGTGACAGACATTTACCATCTTCTGAGCGGTCATGGATCTGAAACCGTGGTGCGGTCGACCCGATTTGCAGCTCAGCCACCTGTGAACAGCTAAACTATAACAAAATAAAAGTCACCCAGCTGGCCTCATGCGTGTGATCTTACCTAGTTGAGCGTTGCAGACTGAGACTATCCCCAGCAGAGCTGCCATCACCACCACCTTCACCTCCATCTATAAAAAACACACGACAGAGACAGACAGCAGAGTGAAGCCAAATGCTCCATCTAACGTGTGAATCTCTCCACACCAGAGAGATCTCCATCTAAACCATCCCCACGTAGCAGAGACCTGTGCTGGCATGGCTAAGACAGGCTGGTAGGGTTCCGAACCATCATGGACCCTGACCGCTAACGGGGAATCCATGCAAACATATAGCGCTTCTATCTACAGCTTTCATTCAGTAACAGTGTCTTTGTTCTACACTACCTCATTAAATTACAGTGTGTGTGTTGATAAAATAGGAATGATCAAATCATTTGACCTCTGTAGGAATAGATTAAAGACGAGAATCGTGTGAAACTTACTGGAAATAAACAAAAGCCATGCAAAAACAAAGGAGGTGAGCCGAAGGCGTGATCTGTGTCTGTAAATCTCTTCCAGCTGTGGCAGATTAATAGCAAACAAGACGTGTTGCTACTCAAAAGATTTAATTATTTTAGAATCTGCAATAAAAGATTGTGACAGATGTGTGTGTGTCTCTCTAAACACAGCTGGGTTGGCAGTTCCAAGCAAATAAAACACACTACAGTCATCATCACATTTAACTATATAGAACTATATAGACTACATGAACTCTAATACAATATATAAAAACACTAAGAGTTTATTTGATGAGCACTCCGGCTAAGGCCCGGCCCGTGAGCACTCACTGCAGAAAAGGGCATGTCTCTGCACCACATTTCAGCCCCAACACATGCCAAACCTGTAAAATTTGCAAAGACAAATACACTGATGTCATTTCCTGTTTTTAGTGTCTGCAAAGAGAATGGCGAGTCTTTAGAGATAACGTGTCTAATACAGGAAAGGGCTAGACAACAGATCAGTGTTTCAGTCTTCTGAGAGTCTAGACAACACACAGCTCCTGTGCTGAACCGGGGTCTTAACAAAAAGACAAAAACCAGTAATGAACCTTGAATGTGTGTCACCACTAGAGTTTATATATGCAACAGCAGCATGCACTATTCAGCATTCCACTTAGCTGGAGTAAACCAGAGAGAGAGAGAGAGAGAGAGAGAGAGAGACAGAGAGGTCTGCATGCCCATATATGGTAAAGCAATTTGAAGTCTGTTGTCTCAGGAGTTCACCCCCTCACCTCATACTTGTGTCTGAACATGTCCAACACATTTACAAACTCTAGTGACAAAACCCAGTAAAGTTCTACTGACAAAATCAAATAAGCATTTAAAAGTTGCCATGACGAGGCTTTAACACACTACTGGTTTGGCCTTACTGGGTCTGGAAGAGAAAAACTAACAGCTCCCCAAACCACACACACCGTCACACCACTCAACACCCTCAATATCACAAATGCATTTCATGTTTTGTTTTAATCAAACTGTCCTAGCCAGTATGTTTTAAGAGTTACTGTGTGTGTGTGTGTGTGTGCGCGTGTGTGAGAGAGAGTGTGTGCGTGCGCTGCCAATAGACCTTCAGCAGCAACAACCACAATGTTACTAAGACCAGTTGGTAGTCACCAGTCATGACTACGTGCCACCATCAAGAGTCCAGACCAGTTTTGTGTTACAACAAACCTGACAGGAAGTGACCTTGTTCTGCTGCAACCGCCACCCCACCCCAAACACCCTCTTCCTGTGCAACTCAACTGGACACACACAGAAACAGAGAAACAAAGCTTTTCCCTCCATACAGACTTTACATATCACTACACACACGTAATGTCCCATGTTTAGTGTCTGTGTGTATCGTATGAGACTGAAACAAATGAAACAGGATGAATAACCACTACAGTGACTCAACACCCTTAAACGTTATCAGACTTGTGTAACGTACACTTACACTGTTGACACCTCAATAGGATTTTTATTGCAAACAAATTTCATTATAAATCAGCAGATCTTTAAAAAATTAAAAACAAAAAATGTTGCTTTTGTAAGATTTATGCCCTTCAGACTAGTACTGGGAAGAACAACCTCTCACTGCAAAACCAGTTTTTAGTTTGGGGGCTGGGAGACGCTCAGTCAGGTGGGACTTGGCTGCACGGATCTTTTCGTCTTTAAACCCTCCTGCTGCTTTGGACATGTGCTTGGAGATCAAAGGTGGACATCCTCCCAACCTTTAGATGTGGGGGACATCTGCCTGTGCCCCCCGCATGTCCACACGTCTGCCTGTCCCCTGCACATCTCTACATGATGCTTCCCGTTTGCTGAGGAATGGCCAAAAACCTCCATTTTTGGACTGCATGACCCCATATGACCTTATGACACATTTAACTGACTCAGTCTGATGGTTACTGGTTAACTAAAGGCAAGTTCTGATTCATTTGTTCTTCCACACAGGCCAGCTGTATGCAGAGCTCTTCACTCCAGTCTCAGACACAAAGGTCTCTCTGGCTTTGACTGTTGGTCTCTTTCTTCCCTCACATCAGCCATCTCAGAGATGATGGAATCTGTATTATCCCACCCAACATAGTCCCATTTCCTCACATTTGATTACTAGTCCAGTGCCTGAACCACTGAGACAGCATACACACCCTACACACAGCCACCTCACCATGCACAACCATCTGATTACTAGTCCAGTACCAGAACCACTGAGACACCACTGCCCCCCATATATCTTGTGTCGCTGATGTCCTTAGAAAGCTTTTTTTTCCTTTATTTGCACTTTCCTTCAGATTCACAATCTGACCAAATGGTACTTGCATTAAGGAAAAAGGGACCTTTTCTCCAGAACTGTTTTAATGATTCCCAGTTAGGGTATGGGGGTTCCCCTCTCCCCCAGGGAGCGGCGACATTTTCAGGCCTGTTCTGGAGGAACAATGACATGGGAACCAACCAATAAGATTACAGCTTTAACTCTTCCCCACCCCAGGAGACATCCTCTCAGAGATGTTCCATAAATGGCTCCATGTGTCACCATTCTGAATTCCTCCAGCATTTTAGCTCCACACTGAGGAAGCGCCAGACCAACAGGCCCAGCAGCTGTGTACTCACTACAGACGTCCAGACTGCACGTGGAAGGAAGGCCAGCAATGTTTCCATTAAGAGAAGCTCCTGGAACTGCAAACTGCTCATACTGGGTTGAGTATCACAGGCCACTGGTCACTCCCTCAACCACATGGCATAGCCAATGAGCCATTTACGTAATTAAAATCTGCTGCTGTTCTTCAGCTCTCTCTCTCTCACACACACACACACACACACGGAGGACCATGTGTCTCCACGGCTGGGATGGAAAACTCCACCTTTACTTGGCTTAACTTTTTCCTCATAACTGATACTCCAAACCTCTGATTAATACTAATGCTGCTGATCTGGGCTCAGACTGCTCCTGTTTTTAATTCTCAAGGCCAAAATACATCAGTCAGGCTTTGAGAACTCCAAAGTAGATCTCCAGCTAGTGCACCCCAGAGCTCCGGGAGTCCGCACAACCACTCAACTACAGACGTACTTGCCTCATTGTTAACACGACACAGACAGGAAGTGAGTCAGACCACCAGTGGACATGCTCAGCAGATCAGAACACAGTTTGAACATACAGTGCTCATCGGACACCTGATCTGGGATCAGCTCTTATGGCATAATGAAATGTAAGGGCAGGAAAAGAAATTGGATTTAGAACCGTGACAAACACTGAGACACAACGGCAGTGAGACTTGCATCTCTGGTGTCTTCTGTTCCAGTCTGTGCTCTGCTTTAAAACATCCAGTTTTACTCATCAGCTAACACACAGAACACAAACTCGTAGGAAAAGTGCTGAGGTCAGTCAGAACACAAACCTGAGCCCATGTGCAGTGGCTGGCACTGCTCTGGGATCTGCTGGGCATGTCATGTAATGACCCCATCATCCTACCAATGTCAAAGAAATCCCATTTATATGGTGAAAAGCAGAACTGAGAAGTGGTCCGCCTTCTACACCTGCATGCATGGCCCTACGTACACGCTCCTCAGACCAGACTGCTGCTAGACGCTCATTGCTCCTTATGTAAGGTGCCTCAGGCTAGAAGCTCTGGACGTTAACGCAATTAAAAAATAATACATCAATGCATGAATAAAAATGTTTGTTTTTGTTAAACAGATTATAAAGCTAAAGTGTTTTTAGTTTTGTGGAGCACTTTAGAAAATACATTATTGAAGTTTGTTGCTGTTTAAGGTACGGATCATTCACAGGTGATAAGTTGACCTGGGAAGTAAAGGTTTGTTCAAGATGGTGTTCTTGTGACAGTTGTTAATCTCCAACATTTACATCTTTCATTAAGGTTTGTAAGTAGGAAACTGGCTAACAGGCAAAAAGCAACACCGCATAGGAGTAAAGTCATCCAGCCAATAGCACCCATGGGGGCTACAGATCACACTTTCTCTTCACTAGTGACCAGCTAACCTAATATTCTTACAAACACATGGAGTTGTTTGGGATTTATGCTGCTACATATTTTTATACATTCATGACTAAACACCACGTCAGACAGACCTGTTCTGTTAGAGGCCTCACAAATACAGTCAGACACTAGGGGGTTAAGCATGCGCTCACACACACAGTCACTCAGCTGTTTGTTATAAACGTTTTTTGGAGCTTGTGTGTCACTCAGGTTATGGATGTGAAGCTCAACAGAATTACTCAGCAAATGACACAACCTGTCTATAATTAACACTGTTCTATTAGCGTTACCTGTCTATAATTATAACTGTTCTATTAGCGTTACCTGTCTATAATTAACTGTTCTATTAGCTTTACCTGTCTATAATTAACACTGTTCTATTAGCGTTACCTGTCTATAATTAACACTGTTCTATTAGCGTTACCTGTCTATAATTAAAACTGTTCTATTAGCATTACCTGTCTATAATTATAACTGTTCTATTAGCGTTACCTGTCTATAATTATAACTGTTCTATTAGAGGACGAAGTCCAGGGTCTTAGGAACGCATGCCCTGTAGGGCGGCTGTATAAATCTGGTTGGGGTTAAACAGATGGATGTTTCAACACTGCATTTCCTGTTTTGCTGTGCTACTCTGAACTCACTCTCTCTCTCTTTGTTAGAAGAGTGGGAGAGATCTCAATCCGACACTGTAAAACCACATTATTATTAATTATTACTACTACATCCTGTTCTAGTAATAAGGCTCTACTAATTCAGCTCGTGGTAATAAAACAGCGGTGTGGGAGCGCTCGGGCATAGTATGTTAGGGGTTATGCTTTCAGTCCAGATTGACAAACGACTCCAGAATAAAACAGGATTTAAGATGCAGGGCTCTGAGGTTTGTGCTGTCTAATTCCAAGTCCAGATATGGAAAAGGGCTGCACCTTCTAACGGATGGAGAGAGGGAGGATGGCGCAGTGCCCGTCCCTGCGCGCGACAGACGAGTCTAGGGTGTGGACCAAGTAGAAGCTTCGTTAGATTACTGTAGTTCTTGGAAACTCTTCTCTCAGCACATGATCTACGTTTCCACTGTAACATATATCTAACTGGAACAGAGGTTTACTGGGGCCTTTTAAAGTTCGTGTGCATCCGTTTCCAGTTGTACCAGTAAAGTTTTAAAGCCGGTAGGGTGAATAACGAAGCTGTGGGAGACATTTCCATTAGGACAAGATTAACTACCGAATAAAGCCCCGTTGGCCAGGCCTCAGTGGCTAGTCCCCAGTCCTCCCAGCAGGGCAAACCCAGTCCCAGTCAGGAGGATAAAAACATTGTAGAACAAGCAGCTGGGAGCCGAGCTCCAAACCCCCATCCGACGCCTCGTACCCCACACCCACACGACCGCAGAAGACTCGCGACGCCCGAGGGACTCCAAGATGCAGCACGAGTTCTGAAGACTGCGCGCGCGTCGCAGTGGAGCCCGCGTGCATGTCTACCTTCACAATTAGCAGTTTTAGTTTTAATCTTCTGCACACAAATTCTTACCTTAACACGAGTTCACCGGCGGCAATTCAACACGACCAAGTGTTCAAAGCAACATTTGTTAGTAGGAATATCCTCGCGTGATCCCGGACTCTGCTTTTTTCGCTCTCGCGCTCGGTTGCGGAATTTATAGCCGAAGTCTACGATTACCAGCACGCGCCGATATATGCGTATACATAGAAATATTACAAAGGGCTTCTGGGTCCTTTTATGTTAAAACGACAGTGTAAAAAGGTCACGGATCAAATACAAAAACGAGACAAAGGGCAACGAGCCGAGCTCGACCTAGCTCACGAGAGAGTAGCTCACGTTCCGGACGGCGGACGTGGATAGGCTCGTGCCACTCGCTCTCTATCTAGAACCGCCCACACCGGAAACGCAGGCGGAGCCGTGACTCAGCGCCGTTAACGCTGCATGGCGGGTGGTGTGCACGGCGATGACCTTTAACACCAGCACGCACACCTGCAGTGTCTCACACAGCCTGACTACTGGCATTACTGCTGACCTCTGGGGTCAGGACACCGGACCAGGGTGTTCGGAACATACATTTATACTAGTGAAACGCACTTTATACTATAAATACTGTTTATGCAAACACTTATAAATACATTGTAAACACATACATATGCAGTACCAGGCAAAGGTTTGGACACACCTGAATGAATATGTGTTTTTATAGTCTTAAAGTCATTTTAATCTTATGGTTTATACTTAAATTTGCTTTTAATACAAATACAAGTAGTGAAAGTTGAAATCTTGTATATGAATTGATTTTCAAAACATAATAAATAATAAAGAAAATGTTAGTCGATCACATACGAGTTATCACAGTCACAAATACAAGTTATAACAGTCACATATGAGTTATCACATGAGCTATCACAGTCACATATGAGTTATCGCATAGAAAGTAATCACAGTCACACATACGAGTTATCACAGTCACATACGAGTTATCGCATACAAGTTATCACAGTCACACATACGAGTTATCACAATCACATATGACTTATCACATATGAGTTATCACAGTCACATATGAGTATCACATACAAGTTATCACAGTCACATATGAGTTATCACATATGAGTTATCACAGTCACATATGAGTTATCTCATACAAGTTATCACAGTCACACATACGAGTTATCACAGTCACATATGAGTTATCACATACGAGTTATCAGTCACATAGGAGTTATCACATATGAGTTATCACAGTCACATATGTGTTATCACAGTCACACATGAGTTCTCACAGTCACATATGAGTTATCACATGAGTTATCACAGTCACACATACGAGTTATCACAGTCACACATACGAGTTATCACAGTCACATATGAGTTATCACATATTAAATCAGTCACACACGAGTTATCACTGTCACATATGAGTTATCACAGTTACATATGAGTTATCACAGTCACATACAAGTTATCACAGTCACATATGTTATTACAGTCACACGAGTTATCACAGTCACATATGAGCCATCACATGAGTTATCATAGTCACACATGTTATCACAGTCACACGAGTTATCACAGTCACACATGAGTTATAACATATGAGTTATCACAGTCACACAAGTTATCGCAGTCACATATAAGTTATCACATACGAGTTATCACAGTCACATATGAGTTATCACATATTAAATCAGTCACACACGAGTTATCACAGTCACATATGAGTTATCACATGAGTTATCACAGTTACATATGAGTTATCACAGTCACATACAAGTTATCACAGTCACATATGTTATTACAGTCACACGAGTTATCACAGTCACACAAGTTATCGCAGTCACATATAAGTTATCACATACGAGTTATCACAGTCACATATGAGTTATCACATATTAAATCAGTCACACACGAGTTATCACAGTCACATATGAGTTATCACATGAGTTATCACAGTTACATATGAGTTATCACAGTCACATACAAGTTATCACAGTCACATATGTTATTACAGTCACACGAGTTATCACAGTCACACATGAGTTATAACATATCAGTTATCACAGTCAGACAAGTTATCGCAGTCACATATAAGTTATCACATATGAGTTATCACAGACATTAGTTATCACAGTCACATATGAGTTATCACATGAGTTATCACAGTCACACGAGTTATCACATACGAGTTATCACAATCACATGAGTTATCACATACGAGTTATCACAGTCACATATGAGTTATCACATATGAGTTATCAGTCACATATGAGTTATCGCATACAAGTTATCACAGTCACATATGAGTTATCACATACGAGTTATCAGTCACATATGAGTTATCACATACGAGTTATCACAGTCACATATGAGTTATCACATATGAGTTATCACAGTCACATATGAGTTATCGCATACAAGTTATCACAGTCACACATACGAGTTATCACAGTTACATATGAGTTATCACATACGAGTTATCAGTCACATATGAGTTATCACATACGAGTTATCACAGTCACATATGAGTTATCACATATGAGTTATCACAGTCACATATGAGTTATCGCATACAAGTTATCACAGTCACATATGTTATTACAGTCACACGAGTTATCACAGTCACATATGAGCCATCACATGAGTTATCATAGTCACACATAAGTTATCACAGTCACATGAGTTATCACAGTCACACATGAGTTATAACATATGAGTTATCACAGTCACACGAGTTATCACAGTCACATATGAGCCATCACATGAGTTATCATAGTCACACAAGTTATCACAGTCACACGAGTTATCACAGTCACACATGAGTTATAACATATGAGTTATCACAGTCACATGAGTTATCGCAGTCACATAAGTTATCACATACGAGTTATCACAGTCATGAGTTATCACAGTCACATATGAGTTATCACATGAGTTATCACAGTCACACATGAGTTATCACAGTCACACATACGAGTTATCACAGTCACATACGAGTTATCACAGTCACACATACGAGTTATCACAGTCACATATGAGTTATTACATATTAAATCAGTCACACACGAGGTATCACAGTCACATATGAGTTATCACATGAGTTATCACAGTCACATATGAGTTATTACATATTAAATCAGTCACACACGAGATATCACAGTCACATATGAGTTATCACATGAGTTATCACAGTCACACATACGAGTTATCACAGTCACATATGAGTTATTACATATTAAATCAGTCACACACCAGTTATCACTGTCACATATGAGTTATCACATGAGTTATCACAGTTACACATGAGTTATCACAGTCACACACAAGTTATCACAGTCACATATGTTATTACAGTCACACAAGTTATCACAGTCACATATGAGCCATCACATGAGTTATCATAGTCACACAAGTTATCACAGTCACACGAGTTATCACAGTCACACATGAGTTATAACATATGAGTTATCACAGTCACACGAGTTATCGCAGTCACATATAAGTTATCACATACGAGTTATCGCAGTCATGAGTTATCGCATACAAGTTATCACAGTCACACATACGAGTTATCACAGTCACATATGAGTTATCACATACGAGTTATCAGTCACATATGAGTTATCACATACGAGTTATCAGTCACATATGAGTTATCACAGTCACATATGAGTTATCCCTATGAGATATCACAGTTACATATGAGTTATCACAGTCACATACAAGTTATCACAGTCACATATGTTATTACAGTCACACGAGTTATCACAGTCACATATGAGCCATCACATGAGTTATCATAGTCACACATGAGGTATAACATATGAGTTATCACAGTCACATATGAGTTATCACATACGAGTTATCAGTCACATATGAGTTATCACATGAGTTATCACAGTCACACATGAGTTATCACAGTCACACATACGAGTTATCACAGTCACATATGAGTTATCACATATTAAATCAGCCACACACCAGTTATCACTGTCACATATGAGTTATCACATGAGTTATCACAGTTACATATGAGTTATCACAGTCACATACAAGTTATCACAGTCACATATGTTATTACAGTCACACAAGTTATCACAATCACATATGAGCCATCACATGAGTTATCATAGTCACACAAGTTATCACAGTCACACGAGTTATCACAGTCACACATGAGTTATAACATATGAGTTATCACAGTCACACATGAGTTATAACATATGAGTTATCACAGTCACACGAGTTATCGCAGTCACATATAAGTTATCACATACGAGTTATCACAGTCATGAGTTATCAGAGTCTCATATGAGTTATCACATGAGTTATCACAGTCACACATGAGTTATCGCATACAAGTTATCAGTCACACATACGAGTTATCACAATCACATATGAGTTATCACATATGAGTTATCACAGTCACATATGAGTTATCACATACGAGTTATCAGTCACATATGAGTTATCACATACGAGTTATCACAGTCACATATGAGTTATCACATATGAGTTATCACAGTCACATATGAGTTATCGCATACAAGTTATCACAGTCACATATGTTATTACAGTCACACGAGTTATCACAGTCACATATGAGCCATCACATGAGTTATCATAGTCACACATAAGTTATCACAGTCACATGAGTTATCACAGTCACACATGAGTTATAACATATGCGTTATCACAGTCACACGAGTTATCACAGTCACATATGAGCCATCACATGAGTTATCATAGTCACACATAAGTTATCACAGTCACACGAGTTATCACAGTCACACATGAGTTATAACATATGAGTTATCACAGTCACATGAGTTATCGCAGTCACATATAAGTTATCACATACGAGTTATCACAGTCATGAGTTATCACAGTCACATATGAGTTATCGCATGAGTTATCAGTCACACATGAATTATCACAGTCACACATACGAGTTATCACAGTCACATACGAGTTATCACAGTCACACATACGAGTTATCACAGTCACATATGAGTTATTACATATTAAATCAGTCACACACGAGGTATCACAGTCACATATGAGTTATCACATGAGTTATCACAGTCACACATACGAGTTATCACAGTCACATATGAGTTATCACATATTAAATCAGTCACACACCAGTTATCACTGTCACATATGAGTTATCACATGAGTTATCACAGTTACATATGAGTTATCACAGTCACACACAAGTTATCACAGTCACATATGTTATTACAGTCACACAAGTTATCACAGTCACATATAAGCCATCACATGAGTTATCATAGTCACACAAGTTATCACAGTCACACGAGTTATCACAGTCACACATGAGTTATAACATATGAGTTATCACAGTCACACGAGTTATCGCAGTCACATATAAGTTATCACATACGAGTTATCACAGTCATGAGTTATCGCATACAAGTTATCACAGTCACACATACGAGTTATCACAATCACATATGAGTTATCACATACGAGTTATCAGTCACATATGAGTTATCACATACGAGTTATCACAGTCACATATGAGTTATCACATATGAGTTATCACAGTCACATATGAGTTATCGCATACAAGTTATCACAGTCACATATGTTATTACAGTCACACGAGTTATCACAGTCACATATGAGCCATCACATGAGTTATCATAGTCACACATAAGTTATCACAGTCACATGAGTTATCACAGTCACACATGAGTTATAACATATGAGTTATCACAGTCACACGAGTTATCACAGTCACATATGAGCCATCACATGAGTTATCATAGTCACACAAGTTATCACAGTCACACGAGTTATCACAGTCACACATGAGTTATAACATATGAGTTATCACAGTCACATGAGTTATCGCAGTCACATATAAGTTATCACATATGAGTTATCACAGTCATGAGTTATCACAGTCACATATGAGTTATCACATGAGTTATCACAGTCACACATGAGTTATCACAGTCACACATACGAGTTATCACAGTCACATACGAGTTATCACAGTCACACATACGAGTTATCACAGTCACATATGAGTTATTACATATTAAATCAGTCACACACGAGGTATCACAGTCACATATGAGTTATCACATGAGTTATCACAGTCACATATGAGTTATTACATATTAAATCAGTCACACACGAGGTATCACAGTCACATATGAGTTATCACATGAGTTATCACAGTCACACATGAGTTATCACAGTCACACATACGAGTTATCACAGTCACATATGAGTTATCACATATTAAATCAGCCACACACCAGTTATCACTGTCACATATGAGTTATCACATGAGTCACATGAGCCATCACATGAGTTATCATAGTCACACATAAGTTATCACAGTCACACGAGTTATCGCAGTCACATATAAGTTATCACATACGAGTTATCACAGTCATGAGTTATCACAGTCACATATGAGTTATCACATGAGTTATCACAGTCACACATACGAGTTATCACAGTCACACATACGAGTTATTACACTCAGGCTCTGGACACTGAGGACACTGGACACTCAGGTCCTGGACTCCATGACTGCAGCCCCTCTCAATCTACACACACAATTATGCAGTGTGAAGATGACACAGTGGTGGTGACACACACACACACACACACACACACAGACACACACTGGGTGGAACAGGCAGATGTTTCACACACAGGTTCACACAATCTCAAGCAGTCTCATGCAGTCTCTCACAGTCTCATGTAGTCCCTACCAGTGTTTAGAGACTATGTCTGGTTGTAGCTCAGCACTGTAGGGTCTGAGTAGAACTTTTAGTGCAGTTATATGGAAAACAGCATCTTTGTGTTTTATTAGAAATTTTTCTTTTCCTGTGCCTGCATAAGAGTTCTGTTGTGAAGCCACAGTGTTTAGAGCAGTGCTATAGAACAATGTTAAAGACCGGTGTTTAGTGCAAGGTTATAGTTCAGTGTTATAGTGCAGTGTTTAGTGCAGTGTTATAGAACAATGTTAAAGACCGGTGTTTAGTGCAAGGTTATAGTTCAGTGTTATAGTGCAGTGTTTAGTGCAGTGTTGTAGTTTAGTGTTCAGTGTTTAGTGCAAGTGTTTACTGCAAGTGTTTAGTTCAGTGTTATAGAGCAATGAATCAGACTCATTGATTTGTACAAAATAAGATCTGCCCCTTAGTTTAGAAAATAAAATAGTCCAAATGAAGTGTGTTGTGAGAATTTATAATTTTAACTATGTCACCTTTGATGATTTGTAAACAAATTGTAAAAATACGTACAAACATGAGTGTAAACGTGTTTGATATAAATTAAAAACATTACAGAACCCAAACGATCAGCTGATGTAGAACATGAACCCAAGACTTTAGGGTTAGAAGGCTACAGAGGGGCCTTGGTGGGTTACTCTAGAATGTAGTGAGGAGGACACACTGGAGAGAGTGTGGTGTTGGTTTCACCACTGATGTGCCTGGAGCACAAGTATCACTAAGGAAGTGGTGAAGAGTTCACAAGGTTGAAGCACATATGTATCCCCTCATACACACATACACACACAGTCTGTGGCTTTCAAAGAGAAGTGGTGAAGGAGCGGAAACCACACCACAATAGAGGTTTCCATGACAACCAGACAATAGACCTTATCAGCAATAATGCAGATGTTTACACCCGTGAAAAGCAAAACAGAAAGAACCTCGATACTAAGAATCACAGTAAACGCTGGTGGAAACACTGGTGCAGGAACACAGCGCCCTCTGCTGGCTATAGATAGGCACAAGCCTTGGCGTTCTCTGCGATACAGTCTCTTACATGCACTGACTGGCTTTCATGGAGATGGTTGTGAGGTCATAGCAGCCTGTAGATCTGTAGTTGTTACCAACTACATGTTCCTCACAGTGAGATTATCCAACTGACACAGTTCCTTACCATTAGACCCCCCCCCATACACACAGACACAGAGCAGAATTTCAGAAAACTCCTCTAACAAAAACCATAGACAATCTACCAACTTCATAACAATTTTATTTGATTCACCCTCTGGAATGCAGTAGTCTAGAGTATGTAGTACTGTAGATGTGCTGTAGTTGTACTGTAACTGTACTATATCTGTAGTTTAACTGTACTGTAACTGTACTGAAGCTGTACTGTATCTGTAGTGTAACTGTACTGTATCTGTACAGTAACGGTACTATATATGTACTGTAACTGTACTGTAGCTGCCAGAAAGCTTTAAAGCACACACCATCTTATCCTTCATTCTCATGGGACAAAAACGTTAAAAATACTCAGAATAAAAAGACAACAGTTAGGCAGAGGACAAGTTTATAAGCAGCTAAAGCTGAACAAATGATACAGAGGGTTTATGAAAATCACACAATCACTAATTTTGGCTTTTTGGTTACAAAACAGTGTTTTGCTGACAAAACAACAGTATTTTGGCAGTCAATTTTAGATAAGAATCTATAACACTGATTTTTAAAATCCAGGATTTAGTGAATAAACAAATTCTCATATAAATACATTTCTCAGTGCGATGATAGTATTTTTCTCTCTGTAATGATTGTGTTTCCCTACAAACTGTGGCTCAAATCCTATTTGAAGACCCAGGTTCCAGATTCTAACCCACATTCCTGGTAGACCTGGTATTGATAAATGTAACTTGAGTGTCTAGAACATCTGCCAAATACTAAAAACCGAATCAGTACAAATACCAAAAACATAATCAGTACAAATACCGAAACCATAATCAGTACAAATACTGAAACCATAATCAGTACAAATACTGAAGCCCTAATCAATACAAGTACTGAAGCCCTAATCAGTACAAGTACTGAAACTACAACCTTTTTTACCCAGATTATTTAGTTGATTAGAAAAGTGTATTATTCACTTCTGATGCTTCCACATCAGAAGTAAATAATACACTTTTCTAATCAACTAAAGAATCTGAAAATGGTGGAAATGCTCTGGAATCACAAAAGTGAACCAAACAACTGTGTCACTGTAAAATGACATTTGTGTTTGTGCGGAGATGTCACTCTGAGGAACTGTCTGTATGTCACGTTGCTGCGCTGCCTGTCTGCTAATTGTCCTTGGTGTAGAAATGTGTTTTTATCTGTAATAGAGATTTAAAATCACAGTATCGGCATCAGATCAGTATTAATGTTAAAGGACAAAGTGAAAATGACTCGACTGAAATCTGAATGTATTTTTAAAAATAGTATAAAATCATTATTTAGCCATTAGCTTGATTGCTAGTGTTCTGCTTGTATTAGCTACTAAAAGCTGGTAACTGCAGTGAGCAGAGAAGATGCGTCTGTGGACATGACACTGAACAACACAGAGCACTAGGCAGGTCCAGACCACTGCTGGGTTCTGTACAGTCCTGCTCGGTCTTACTCTGTGGAAGGAATAATTCCCACTGTTTAAACACTCAAACACAATCAAAACAATCTTTAACAAACTTTGAAATATGCAGTAGTGTTCTTTGTTTTCCAAATAGTTTGAAGATTTTCCTCAATATTGTCTATTGCCTAAAATTTGCAATATAAACAATCCAAACTGCAGCGGCAGTAATGTGGGTCCAAAACTTCCATACATTTGAGAACAAGCTAAACAAATACATGTAATTATGGACATGGTTCTCGATCTGCTCTGGATTTTGGTTCTGGATCGGCTCCGGGTTTTGGTTCTGGACATTTTCTGGGTTTTGGTTCTAGACCAGCTCTGGGTTTTGGTTCTGGATGAGCTATGGGTTTTGGTTCTGGACCTGCTCTGCGTTTTGGTTCAGTCATATGGGTTTTCCTTTAGGCCGTGTGTACAGAGCTGTTTTAGACTGAAAACAAAATGAAAACGCTCCTGTTTTATCTTTGTTTAACCTGTAGGGTGCAGTCCTGCTTAGAGAGTGCTGAGGTGAGACCAGGTGTGAAAAGGCAACAGAAACATGTAAAAAGGCACTACTGGAATGCAAACAAACAAACAAGGACACACACACACACAAAAAGCACAAAAATAGTAAAAGTCCAGTTCTAGACTACAAATGTGTCAATGTTTCTCTCTACATGTTGCTTTTATTGTTTAAAAAGGCTCCACAGAAGAAGTCCTGACATGTAGAGGAGATAAATACTTCATCCTGATTGGTCGCATTACCAGCATCCTTGTGTAAAAAACAACACCAAAAAAAGGACAAACATAGTCACAATCACCACTGACTGTACATGTCTTTCTTTACACACAGCGCCCTCTGGTGGTCTGTCACTGCAGACCGGGAGAAAATCGCAGGCTCAGTCTCAAGCTTCCAGACAGCAGCCACTGTTTTAGTGAAATACTCTTTCACTCTGGCATGAGCCCTTGTCCAATGTTCCTCCAGCATTCCCCCAATGTTCCTCCAGTATTCCTCCAACGTTCCCCAATGTTCCTCCAACGTCAACCAATGTTCACCGATGTTCCTCTAATGTTCCTCAATGTTCCCCCAATGTTCCCCCAAGCCTGTTCAGGCCTCACGCTTCCGGATACCTCTGTGTGGCAGTCTTCTCCTTCTCCTTCTTCAGTTTGAGACCATCGACCAGCTCAAAGTTGTAGTTCTCGAGGGCAGAAAGGTTTCGGTCGGTGCTCTGTGAGCAGGCGCAGTAGAGCACCACCCCGCACACAGTCCCCAGCAGAACTCCAACCGCGCTCATCACGATGATGGTGATCAGGATGGGATCCAGCGTATTCAGCACAAAACCTCTGCCAGTAAACGTGCACAGAGGCTCCTCACAGTCTGAGAGAGAACGGGAGAGAGGAGGAGGTTAGCAGGACTCTGTGGTGGTTCTAGACCATTAGCTGGGTCTGTTCAGTTCAACCTTTCTGCCTTATTGTTCTCCAGTTAAACTGTAAGCACAGCCAGTGTTCTGTATCAGTAAGTTTTTGATATATTTCTCATATATTTAATGTTTCACACACTTTAAACCACTAGGAGAGAGTGAACCATGTTTATAAGCAAATATTTCCAGCAAAAACACTGGGAACACTGGGTCCTGTGATCACAATCTTATTTGTGACTTTTTAAATAATTACATTCACTTTATAGCAGAGTGTTATCAGTTTGTGATTGTTGTTTACATGGCAGAATAATGAACTAGGTGGGGTAGATCATGTAGTTCACGCGGGGCAGTTCACACGGGGCAGTTTCTATGGTGATGCACTGGGAGACATACCAATTTCTTGTGTATCTTTATTGGTCACGTCAACTTCAGGATCTGAAACACATACACACACTGGAGTCACCTTGGGCCCTAAAACACACACACCCACTGGGGTCACCTTGGGCCCTAAAACACACACACACACACACACACACACACACACACACACACACACACACACACACACACACACACGTACACTGGAGTCACCTTGGGCCTAAAACACACACACACACACACATACACTGGGATTACCTTGGGCCCTAAAACACACAAACACACACACACGTACACTGGAGTCACCTTGGACCTAAAACACACACACACACGTACACTGGGGTGGTGCACTAAAGTGTTTGTGTGTTTGATATGCAACCTGTGTGTGGATCAGCAGTACGAGTGTGGTGAAAAGAGCTGGACAGCGGCAGAGTTTTGGAGGGAAACATGATATCAGAGAGGGAGCAGAGTTAAGCTGTGGCCAGTGGCAGAAGGAGAATATAAAAGATCTGTAGGTTCTAAGGAGGTGTGCTTTAATATGGTGGGAGGAGTCTGATAATGGGCATGTGGGCGGGGCTTACCCTTACACTCAGCTGGACTCACACTGGTAGCAATTCTGATGTTGTCCACACAGACATGCCCCAATGAGGCTGCGTCAACCACCCCTTCAATAATCACCTAGTGGACACACACAGACATGCACAGGTGACAGCACAGTAGCAGGACACTCACCGTCAACACAATTAGGTGCTGAGGAGTGTTGTCATGGTTACCTGGTATGGGGCACCAGCGCGGGGCATGAGGACCCGCCCCTCTCTCCACTGGAAGCTCTGCTGTCCTTCCTTCCTCCATAGTATCACCTCCTCGTCCTCCGCCCCGCATGCTGCCTTTCTCCTCTGTCGGACGTGTAACGTGCCTGTGTGTTCTCCAGTGAACTGGTACCAGAACGACACACACAGGTCCTCGTCTGGCGCAGTCACGGGAACGCTAACCAGGCGGGCCAGCCCCCCTCCTGCTGACCCCTGCTCCTCCTGCACCTCTGTCCCTGTCTCGATATCTGAGCTTTTTTCTGTCTCAAACTCTTTGTCTTTCATTGGCTCTGTGTCTGTGGGAAGTGTATTATAGATGAAGTTTCCTGCTCCGCCTGGTGACACACAAAGAGAAACAACATAAATATAAACATAAATATAAATATAAATATAGCCATCACAGCTTGTTTATAGCAGATTCACTACATCAGCATTTCTACGGGATGTTGGTTGTCATGAATATCTTACCTTTATAATCCACACTGGGCAGCTGGTGACTGGAGGCTTTTTGAGGGCTCTGTATGAACCAATCTGCTTTTCCGATGTTCTCCAGACTCCACCCACAGAAGGTAGGCATGACAGGCCAACCAAAATCACAATCAAACCAAATAAAATCTGGACAGAGCAGAGGAAACCAAACAAAACCCCAAAGAAAGAAAGAAAAAGAATCAGAAAGCATGGTTTTAAACACACTAACAAAGATGACAAAGTATTATGGGCAGTGGTGTCTCAGTGGTGCAGGTACTGGATTAGTAATCAGAAGGTTGTGCATGGTGAGGTGGATGTGTGTAGGGTGTGTATGGTGTAGGGTGTGTGTGGTGTGGTGTGTGTGTGGTGTCTCAGTGGTTCAGATACTGGACTAGTAATCAGAAGGTTGCCAGTTCCAGTTCCACCACTGCCAGGTTTCCACTGTTGGGTCCCTGAACAAAACCCTTAACCCTCAATTACTCAAGATGTGTTCAGACATGATTCTAAGTCACTTTGGATAAACGTGTCAGATAAATGCTGTGAATGTAAATATGTTTCTTCTCTAGAGACACACCTGCCCTTTGTTTGATTGGCCATATGATACTGGTCTTATGATATTGGTCTCTGCCAATCTTGATTTGTATGGCAGTTGCTTTGTTTGATCCTACAGTTCTGAACCATCTTCTAGACCCCTCCCACCATACACGTGCTGTCTTCTAAGCCCCTCCCTCCACAGATACTCTGTCTTCTAAGCCCCTCCCTCTACAGATACTCTGTCTTCTAAGCCCCTCCCACCACAGACATGCTGTCTTCTAAGCCCCTCCCACCACAGATACTCTGTCTTCTAAGCCCCTCCCACCACAAACATGCTGTCTTCTAAGCCCCACCCTCCACAGGCATGCTGTCTTCTAAGCCCCCCCCTCCACAGATACTCTGTCTTCTAAGCCCCTCCCACCACAGGCATGCTGTCTTCTAAGCCCCTCCCTCCACAGGAATGCTGTCTTCTAGGCCCCTCCCTCCACAGATACTCTGTCGTCTAAGCCCCTCCCACCACAGGCATACTGTCTTCTAAGCCCCTCCCTCTACAGACACACCCAGTGCCTGCCCTACCCTATCAGC
>NC_137507.1:30222500-30230000 GCF_041902795.1 Electrophorus electricus
GTATGCATGTATATATGTGTATGTATGTGTGTGTACGTATGTGTGTATGTTTCTATGCATGTATGTATGTATCTATGAATGCATGTATATGCATGTATATATGTATATAGGCATGTATGTATGTATATTTGTGTGTATGTATGTATGCATGCATGTATCTGTGTATGTATTTATGTGTATATATGTATGTATGCATGCATGTATACATGTGTGTATGCATGTATGTATACATGTGTGTATGCATGTATGTATGTGTGTATATATATGTATGCGTGTATGTATGTATGTATGCATGTATCTATAAATGTGTGTATGTATTTGTGTGTGTATGTATGTGTATATGTATGTGTGTGTATGTATGTGTATATGTATGTGTGTGTATATATGCGCGTATGTATGCATGCATGCATGCATGTATGCATGTATGTATGTATGTATGTGTGTGTACGTATGTGTGTATGTTTGTATGCATGTATGTGTGTATCTATGTATGCATGTATATATGTATATATGCGTGTATGTATGTATGTGTGTATGTATGCATGTATGTATGTATGTATGTATGTATGTATGTATGCGTGTATGTATGTATGCATGTGTGTATGTGTGTATGTATGTATGCGTGTTTGTAGGTATGCATGTATGTATGTATGCATGTATGCGTGTATGTATGTATATGTGTATGTATGCATGCATGTATGTGTGTATGTATGTATGCATGCATGTATGTAAATATGGGTGTATATATGTATATGTATGTATGCATGTATGTATGTATGCATGCATGCGTATATGTATGTATGTGTGTGTACGCGTGTATATATGTATATTTGTATGTATGTATGTATGTATGCGTGTATGCATGTGTGTATATATGCATGTATTTGTGAATATATGCATGTATGTATGCATGTATGTATGTGTGAATGTATGCATCTATGTATGTATGCATGTATGTATGTGTGTGTATGTATATGTGTATGTATGTATGCATGTGTATATGCATGTATGTATGTGTGTATGTATGCGTGTATGTATGTATTTGTGTGTGTATGTATGTATGTATGTATGTATGTAAGTAAATGTGTGTATGTATGCATGTATGTATATATTTATGTGAGTATGCATGTATGTATGTACATATGTGTGTATTTATGCATGTATGTATGTGTGTATGTATGCGTGTACGTATATGTGTATGTATGTATGTATTTGTGTGTGTATGTTTGCGTGTATGTTTGTATGCATGTATGTATGTATGTATATATGTGTGTACGTATGCATGTATGCATGTATGTGTGTGTGTGGGCATGTATGTATGTTTGTATGTATGTAGGTATGTGTGTATGTATGTGTGTGTGTATGCATGTAAGTATGTATGTATGTGTGTACGTATGCATGTATGTGTGTATATGCGTGTGTGTATGTGTGTATGTATATGTGTATGTATGTATGTATGCGTGTATGCATGCATGTATGTATGTATGTATTTGTGTGTGTATGTATGCGTATATTTATGTATGTGTGTATTTATGTATGTATGAATGTATGCATGTATGTATGTGTGAATGTATGTATGTATTTATGTATGCGTGTATGTATGTGTGTATGTATGTTTGTTTGTATATATGCATGTATGTCTGCATGCATGTGTGTATGTATGTATGCAAGTATGTATGCTTGTGTCTTGTATGCATGTATGTATGTATGTATGTATGTGTGTACGTATGCATGTATGTGGGTATGTATGCATGTATGTATGTATGTGTGTGTGTATGTACATATGCATGTATGTATGTATGCATGTATGTGTGTATGTATGTGTGTACGTTTGCATGTATGTATGTATGCATGTATGTATGTATATGTGTGTATGTATGTATGTGTGTATGTATGCTTGTATGTATATGTGTATGTATGTATGTATGTATGTATGCATGCATGCATGTATGTATGTATGCATGAATGTATGTATTTGTGTGTGCATGTATGTGTGTATGTATGTATGCATGTATGCATGTATGTATGTATGCATGTATATGTGTACGCATGCATGTATGTGTGCATGTATGCGTGTATGTATGTATGCATGTATGTACGTATGCATGTGTGTATGTATGTATGTATATATGTACGTATGTGTGTACGTATGTGTGCATGTGTTTATGTATGTATGTATGTGTGTATGTATGTACGTATGTATACATGTATGTATGTACACCTGTATGTATTTATGCATGTATGTATGTGTGTATGTATGTATGTTTGTGTGTATGTGTGTATATGTATGTGTGTTTGTATATGTATGTGTGTGTGTATGTATGTATGTATGTGTGTATATGTATGTATGTATGCGTGTATGTATGTACGTATGCATGTGTGATCAATTCATCAGCAGTATTGATCAGTATATCAGACCTTGGCCTTGTCTCCGCGCTGCTCTGGTATGGACGTCCAGTCCAAGCCATTGTTGCTGTACGCCAGTCTGAAGCGTCTCACAAATACATTCTTGTCTCTGTATTTCCCTCCCTGGATGATGAGGCCCGTGACCCAGCGGCTGGTGCCCAGATCCAGTCCCAGCCATGAGGAGATCCCAGGGTTGTATGGGCCCGGCAACACCCAGCCGGAGCGTCCTGTCAACAGCCTGGCCTGCTCGGGTAACCACCCCCTCTCCATCTCTGGCCACGCAGTGATCTGGGAGTCTGAAATCTGACCAGACACCATCCCCAACATACTGGAACAGGGAAAGTCTAGGAGAGAGAGAGAGAGACACACACAGAGAGAGACAGACAGAGAGAGACAGAGAGAGAGAGAGAGAGAAGGAGGGGGGAGAGTATGTGTGCGTTTATGTCAGTGACAGATGTTCTGTTGTATTGAAATAATAATAATTATTATAGGAAATAGACTGACAGTCTAACCCAGTCTAGTCCAGTCTAGTCTAGTCTAGCACAGTCTACATCCTACCATATCTGGCAAGCTGTTATTCACTCTCTGTCTCGCTCTCTCTTTTACACACACACACACACACACACACACACACACACACACACACACGCACACACACACACACACACACAAACACACACACAGGATTATTGTTTCTTTTTTTACTGACTGAATTACATGTTTGTGTGTGTGTGTGTGTCAGCATGATATCTGTATGTATGATTTCTGTCTGTGCGTGTATGTGATATCTGTGTGTGTGTTTATGTGGGCATGTGTTTGTGATGTGTGTGTGTGTGTGTGTGTGTGTGTGTGTGGTACCTGATATCTTGCAGCCATACAGTTCGAAGCGCATGCAGATCCCGGTCTCCCAGGTCAGAGGTCGTATGCGTATGAAGCGTGTCAGCACGGGCTTGGAGAACTGTGCTAGAACCTCATCGCTGGGGTTAGAGTTACCCACGAACACCTGAGAGAACATCACACACACACACACACACACACACACACACACACACACACACACACACACACACATACACACACACAAATAGGAGTTACTCTCAAACACCTGACAGAGAACATTACACACATATACACACAGACTGGGGTCCCCAGTGGCTGTTCCGCACAGGCTGTTCCTGGAGCGTGGTGTACCTTATGCTTGCTGCCATCCTTCAGTATTGACCAGTCCTCCCCGTTGGTGCTGATGATGACTTTGTAGGTCTTCACATAATAAGGTTTCTTTGTCTCCTTCGAAATGGCCCCTTGTGTTCCTATAGCAAAGACATAACGCAAGAATCCCAGATCCACCTGAGAGAGAGAGAGAGAGAGAGAGAGAGAGAGAGAGAGAGAGAGAGAGAGAGAGAGAGAGAGAGAGAGAGAGAAGAGCTTTAAGAAAGGATTTGTTTAGAATGTTATAATGTGCAGCATGGTGACTTGGTGGTTAGTACATTTGCCTCTCAGTTCTATGGTCTTTGGTTTGTGTCTCTATCTGGGTGGAGTCTTCATGTTGTCTGTGTAGGTTTGTGTATCTATCTGGGTGGAGTTTCCATGTTCTCTGTGTCTGTGTGGGTTTGTGTCTCTATCTGGGTGGAGTTCCTATACAATGTGAATTTTGTGTGAATATATACAGCAACATTAGGACCAACAAGGAACCTGAGAAATCATCAGGACCAACATAAGGATCTTGAGAAACAACAAGGGCTGAAGGAAAAGCTGGGAAAATGTGCAGGGTGTAGACAAGTATGGTTCCCATGGTAACCGGAGCACTAGGGGCTGTGACCCTCAAACTGGGAGAATGACTCCAGCAGAACAACATCTGAGATCTCTGTCCAGAAGAGTGCAGTCCTGGGAACAGCTAAGATACCACACAGGACCTTCAAGCTCCTAGGTGTCTGGTACAGGCCCTCAGGTTGAAGGAAAAAGACCACCAGGAGGTGCTCACTGCATGTTTGTCTGTGTCCAGTGATGGTTGGTCTTAAGCTCCTCCCCCAGGGGTCTGTGTGCTATGATAGAGTACAGTGTGTGTAACTTGGCTGTCACTTCTCATCAGTGTGTGTGTGTGTGTGTGTGTGTGTGTGTGTGTGAACTGACTGTAAAAGCTGAAGTGTCCTTGGCTCTGAGATAGGTAGTGATATAGTAATATAATACCGATAATAATAATATATGCAATATAAGAGGGTGTACAGTCACTCTGGGTATACTGACAATTTATTTCTTGGGGTAGAACTGTTAAACATATAATACAACATAATATAGAACATACAAAATTATACAGATGTAAACTAGTGTATATGTACAGTAAAGTGACTTTGACAAAGGTATCAGCAGAAAAAAAAATTAAATAAATAAATTAATAGAACAGCAGTAAGTAGGAACGTGTTCTCCATGTGATATCATATGCTCAGCCCCAAATCCACAGACTGTGGAAAAGGCTATTCTGCCGTCATCACGAGGTGTGTGTGTGTGTGTGTGTGTGTGTGTGTGTGTGTGTGTTTGTGTGTGCGTGCGTGCATGTCTGTATATTGAAACATTGTATCCTCAAAGTCTCAGATTTTGTTTTGGGTTCTGTTTCCTGTTCCAGTTTGACATCAGTGACTCATTTATAAAGGTAAAGATGTCTGATCAGTACCCCGCACCTCCACCTCCCCATCCTCTACACACCTCCACCTTCCCACCTCATCTGAGACAAGCAGCACTCACCCTACTGCAGAAAGAACTGACAGAGCACAGCTTGTCTAGCAATGTCCCTCTGTAGGTCTGCTTCAATCCAAATCAATCTCTCTCTCCCTCTTTCTCTCTCTCTCTCTCTCACACACACACACACACACACACACACACACACACTCTTTTCATAGTGAGAGTTTAGTTTGTATTCTCGGTTGGTCACTGCCAACCAGATACTCAAGGACATCCAGCTGGACAGTTCCCATTAATGAGCTTAATGACCCTTAACAGCCCTTAAAGAGCCTTATCGACCCTTAACGACCTTTAACGAGCCTTAACGAGCACTAACAAGAGAACAATGACAGGACGGACATGCTCCCTCACACACACACGGATACCAAACAAGCTACATAGAAACAAAAGGACCATTTCCTGTAAAAACAGGAAATTACAGTGTATGTGTGTTTGTGCGTGTGTATGTGTGTGTGTGTGTGTCTGTTAGGGCATGGCTGGAGTCTGGAATACACTGAGGTTCTCACTCATCTCTACTCACACTGGAACATCACATGTCTTCAAAGCTGGTGAATATTCACCTTAGTATCGTATCTGGCACTCAGAACAACCCTCTAATCTAACCAGTTTAATCTAACCAGCCTAATCTAACCAGTCTAATCTAACCAGTTTAATATAACCAGACTAATCTAATCAGTCCAATCTAACCGGTTTAATATAACCAGACTAATCTAATCAGTCTAATCTAACCAGTTTAATATAACCAGTCTAATCTAATCAGCCTAATCTAATCAGTCTAATCTAAGCAAATAGGAATACCCATGCATTTTCTTCTACATTACCTCCCTCTTTCCCTCCCTTCCTCTCTCTGTGTGTTTCCTTCTCTCCCTCCTTCTCTCTCTTCATCCTTTTATCCTAACAGACATTGTCTCTGAGGTCTGAATGTGTTCTCCAGATGGTAGCTGCTTTCCTGGTTACGTCAGTTAAACGCAGATCTATAAATGTGCGTACACTATGTGAGGAAACCCTCTCGACCACTACAGCCATGAGGATGAACATGTCAATCAAGGTAGCGCAACAACGTCTAAAAAACAACTATTCCACACAGACTGATCCATGATTAATCTGATTACTGACTGATCCAACACTTATTTCTGCAAAATGTTCTTGTTGAGATGTAAATAAGGTAATTAGATTAGTTTTTACAAGACATTCCTGGAGAAACTATTCCAGAGAAACTTTCCACATCCACTGAGGTTATTTACATTGTGTAATGTAATATAAGGTTTTCATCGACATATTTATATAATCTCATACATGCATAATACTGATTCTGTCCAGATTTACAACCATTTTAGTGCTTTACACACAACTCAGTGTGTGCCTACACTGGCACTTTATGTAACAACCTAAACTTTGCATTGTAAATGTTGTGTACCCATCACAGACACACCCTAACCCTAACTCCTAACCCTAACCCATCACAGACACCCTAACTCTAACCCTAACTCTAACCCTTAACTCTAAATCTAACCCTAACCCTAGAACTAAACCTAACCTTATCCCTAACCCTACTACTAACCCTAACCTTATGCCTAACCCTAACCCTAAACATAGCAATAAACCTAACACTAACCCTACCCCTAACACTAACCCTACCCCTAACCCTAACCCTATACCTAACCCTAACACTAGAATTCATGGGGAATTCTTGATTATAGGATTAATTGCTCCATTAAATTCATGAATGTGTTCTGCAAAGAGTGAAAGTGAATATATCTCAATATTCAAAACTGGAGTGGATATGAGAGACATTCTCATATGGGATGGGTTTCGGACACATCAGGACCAGACTAGGACCTCTAAAAACTGGACTATCCATTAATTGCTTAATTTTTCATTTTATTATTAATTATTTCTTTCTCTCTTAAAATTGTTACTATTGTAGTGGCTGTGGTCACCCAGAGGAGGATGAGTGTTTGTGTGTGTGGCTGACATTGCTTTATGCATCACCGCTCACCACCTGATGCTCAACCCCAGCACCACTGAGTGTGTGGCGTGTGTACATCCCAGGAAGCCCCATCCTCACAGTGACCTCACCTTTTCCTTTGACAACTCCCTGGTCACTTCGTCTGAAACTGCACGTCATCGTTGGTTACTGTGGAGGACCAGTTATCCTTCATTGTTCATGTTTCACATCTGACCCGGCCGTGCAGGTTACTCTTACCAACTTGTGAAGGATTCAACCCTCTCTCTCCCCCACCTCTTGTCTCTCTGGAAGCTTCACTACTGTAACCTGCTACAGGCCTCTACGACTGATCGAGAACCCAGAAGGCAGCAGCTTGTGTGTGTGTGTGTGTGTATACACCTGTATCCACT
>NC_137507.1:30235000-30245000 GCF_041902795.1 Electrophorus electricus
CACACACAAAATTCAGTAATAGGATTATTCATCTTATGTGAAGATTATTCATCTTATTTGTAGCTGAATGGAGTGAAATTCTGTGAGGAATTTAAGAACTCATTGTACTAACATTATACAGCCAATACAGATCTGACTAGATCAATAACCAGTCCAGACCTGACTAGCTCAATAACCAGTCCAGACCTGACTGGATCAATAACCAGTCCAGACCTGACTGGATCAATACCCAGTCCAGAAGTGACTAGATCAATAACCAGTCCAGACCTGACTAGATTAATAACCAGTCCAGACCTGACTGGATCAATAACTAGTCCAGACCTGGTTTTCCTCTCAAACTTCTTGTCCTCTGACTGGGAAAGTTCACACCGCACATACATTCCAACTGAGGCCAGTCACATGAACCTTTTAAACACCACACAAGTATGTCCTTGTGAAAACTTCACTCTTTAAAATGGAAGGCATTTCCTGTTGACCTTATGACATACCCCTGTATACCCCCCCCCCTCTCACACACACAGACACACAAACTAAAGACATTACTGACCAGCTTGCCATACCATGCACAGAATGTGTGTGTGTGCGCGTGCATGTCTGATGAAGGCTGCTCTTCTTTGGGATATATATATATATAAAAATAAAATACCACAACTCCACCACCTCCTACAGTACCAACCCCAAAGAACACACAGCCCATGCACATATTTATTTATTTGCTAGCTTGTTTATTCCTTTGTGCCCTTTGTCCCAATAAGATTTTTTAAAAATTTACAAACGAGATGTGTCTGATTTCCACACTCAGACTGGTACTTAGAGCGGTACTCAGACTGGTACTCAGATGGGTACTCGGACTGGTACTCAGACTGGTACGCAGACCGGTACTCTGACTGGTACTCAGATTGGTACTCGGACTGGTACTCGGAACGGGACTCAGACTGGTACTCAGAGCGGTACTCAGACTGGTACTCAGAGCGGTACTCAGACTGGTACTCGGAGCGGTACTCGGACTGGTACTCAGACTGGTCCTCAGACAGATACTAAGATTGTTTGAGCACAACCATGTTCAATCTAATGCTTTCTGAAACTCTTTTAACCCATGTGGTACAAGGCTGCTTTCCCCTGACCAGCTGTGTATGGCCAAGAGCACATTCAGAGAAACTCAAATGACACTAGAATGTCCAGAGTTCTGCTAAAAACCACTGCAGTGTGTCATTTCTCTGTGCAGTGTCACTAGTTTCTAATGGCTTCTTTATAACTCGATTGTTTGGGAAATAAAAGATATTTGGGAATTGTGATAATCCAAAATCCAAAGTACCTGTAGTTCTGCCTCTCTAAACCCAAACTACCTGTAGTTCTGTCTCTCACCAGCATGGTCCTTTAAGCTTATTCTGCTGATGTTGTTGTGGTTGGCAGCTGGAAATACGGCAGAATTAACCCCAAATTAACCAAGAATTAACCCCCAATTAGTCAATAATTTACCCCCAATTACCAGGAATAAACCCCCAATTAGCCAAGAATGAACCCCCAATTAACCAAGAATTAACCCACAATTAGCCAAGAATTAACCCCAGATTAACCAAGAATTAACCCCCGATTGTCATATCGCCCGATTCCTTAGCCCACTACAATACCCAGCAGGCTGTTCGTCACCCAACCCAGGACTCAACCGATCAAGAACGTCACGTCAGATCATCACCCCCCGAACATTGAATTCACCTGTGTATCATTCAGAAAGCGTTTTTTTCTCTGATTCTACTACTGTGTATCGTACCTCGGATTTACTGTTTTCTCGTTTCTGATTTTTGCCTGCCCCCTTTTGGATTCTTCTGCCTCGATTTTTGGATTGTCCTTCCTTGCCCATTTTGTTTGGACCTTTTTCCGCTATGTGGAACTACAATAAAGCCCTGACATTTATCCACAAGCGTCTGATATTTGCCTGGTCCGTTACACCCATCACACAAGAACCAGTGCCAGATGGTCCACAGAAAACAGAAACATGGGAGAGTGGGAATCTCAGTGGCCTCAAAAAATGACAAGAAAACGAAACAAGTAGTGAGATAATCAATGACTGATCAATACTTGAATCAGTCGTATCAATTGTTGTCTGACAGAGCACTTCTAATATGATTCAGTTGTTTAGGCCATTACACAACAGAACCAGAATCATAAATTCTACTAGTGAACAGACTGCTAAGTAAACACCCACCCACACAATTTGCATTTACTGTTTTTAAAAGTTTGATAAAAAATTAAATAAGTTCAAACCACTTACTTCTGTTGGACAGGAACCGCTGATCTTAGAACAGAATTTGATGATACTCTAAAACAGAAAGGCCCTGCTGTCCTTCTAGAGATCTAATCTAATCCTAACCCTTCTAGAGATCTAATCTAACCCTAATCCTTCTAGAGATCGAATCTAACCCTAACCCTTCTAGAGATCTAATCTAACCCTAACCCTTCTAGAGATCTAATCTAACCCTAATCCTTCTAGAGATCGAATCTAACCCTAACCCTTCTAGAGAGATAATCTAACCCTAACCCTTCTAGAGATCTAATCTAACCCTAATCCTTCTAGAGATCTAATCTAACCCTAACCCTTCTAGAGATCTAATATAATCCTTCTAGAGATCTAATCTAACCCTAAACCTTCTAGAGATCTAATCTAACCCTAACCCTTCTAGAGATCTAATATAATCCTTCTAGAGATCTAATCTAACTCTAACCCTTCTAGAGATCTAATCTAACCCTAAACCTTCTAGAGATCTAATCTAACCCTAACCCTTCTAGAGATCTAATATAATCCTTCTAGAGATCTAATCTAACCCTAACCCTTCTAGAGATTTAATCTAACCCTAATCCTTCTAGATCTACCACCCTGCAGAGTTGAGCTTTATCTCTGCCACTGGCTGTAATATACTGGCACTTCTGAAGACCAAAGGACACAAGAGTTACACTCATTACAAATCAAACTCATTCCAGACAAGCCCAGGCATGCTAGGAACATCCTGTGTGATATAATATGGTAATACACTAGAAAATAAGGCATGCTTTTAATATAACAGTTATATTTGTGCACACACGCGCATATGTGTGTGTGTGTGTGTGTGTGTGTGTGTGTGTGTGTGTGTGTGTGTGTGTGTGTTTTCTCTGGTTGTGGGGAAAGGCTCTGGATGTTTCCACACATGTCAAAACTGGATTTATGATTAGCACCACACACACACACACACACACACACACACATATACACACACACACAAACACATATACACATATACACACACACACACACACACACACACACACACACATACACACACACACACACACACCCTGCTGCTGCAGACAGTGCTGCTGTCATAACCCTGCAGGAGAACCTTCAGAGATGTTGCCTGGGGTTTGGCTTCCTCACACTGAACAGAAACAGAAACTGACAGAACCTCGCTAACAAAAATAACCCTGTGGCACACACAGTGACAAGCTAACATCGTTACACATTACTATGTGACAAAACCAGCCAAGCTCAGTGAGTGTATATGTGTGTGTGTGTGTGTGTGTGTGTGTGTGTGTGTGTGTGTGTGTGTGTGTGTGTGTGTGTGTGTGTGTGCGCATGTGTCTAGTCTGACTTGGGTCTGAAATAATCATATCTCCCCATGCTCCCTGTATTATTAGTGAGGGAGTTTCATGTCATAAAAAAAACACTTATTTGAACATTGCAGCAATTTTGCAGTAATACACTCACAATAAAAATTATATACTTATTATTATAAATAATAATAATACATAAAGCTAAATATATTGTTTGTCTGCATATATATGGTTGTATGACAGTAGGATTATATCATAGTAATGTGTGTGTGTGTGTGTTTGTGTGTGTGTGTCCGTATAAACCACCCGCAGACACAGACCAACACCAGAGTTAAACTACAGACACAGACCAACACCAGAGAAATAAAACAACACACAGACCAACACCAGAGAAATAAAACAACACACAGACCTACACCAGAGAAATAAAACTGCAGACACAGACCTACACCACAGAGATAAAACTACAGACACAGACCTACACCAAAGAGCTAAAACTACAAACACAGACCTACACCAGAAAGATAAAACTACAGTCACAAACCTACACCAGAGAAATAAAACAACACACAGACCTACACCAGAGAGATAAAACAACACACAGACCTACACCAGAGAAATAAAACTGCAGACACAGACCTACACCAGAGAGCTAAAACCCCTCCACGGATGGTAACTGAAGCACATATATCTGCTAGCTGTGACCCAATACTTACACAGACAGGAAGCGCAGAGATCAGGACTTCATCTTAAATGAGCTACAGACTCCAGAATCACTTCCACGTACAGACATTAGCAGGGTCACAGTTACAATAGTGCTGATCTGGGATTATCGCCTGTGTCTGTCTGCTCTGCTGTAAGACCTGCACACTGGCTATGTGATGTGTTGGAAAAGCAGATCATCAGAACCGAGGCTGAGGGAGGGCAGTTGGGCCCCTGCCTGGATTTCAGCTGTTAGGTAAGCAGGGAGTTAATAGACCATTAACACCTGGCCAGGGGCCACACTGGCAGCCTGCTGGATCAGGTTCACAGGGGTCATTGTGTCTCCCCAAGGCAGGATTCTCCAGCTCACAGACAGAGTCAGGAAGTCAGAGAGTCAGGGAATCAGGGAGTTAGAGAGCCAGAGAGTCAGGGAATCAGAGAATCAGGGAATCAGGGAGTGAGAGAATCAGGGAGTCAGGGGGTCAGGGTGTCAGAGAGTCAGGGGGTCAGAGTGTCAGGGGGTCAGGGGGTCAGAGAGTCAGAGAGTTAGAGAGTCAGAGATTTAGGGAGTCAGAGATTCAGGGAGCGGCTCAGAGCAAAAGCCACATAACAACTCTTACCAGATGACAACTCTCAGTGTGCAAAATGCAAACTCTATACTGTGTTTTTCCAGTACAGAAAGACAGCAAGATGAGAACCTGAGTGTCAGTAAGGTGTCGGGGATAGGAAGGAGGCACCCCATCACCTCTATATAGCCAGCAGCCTGCAGCACTGGGGGTTAGTGATCTAACACCCAGGAGCTGGTACAAGAGTCTGTGTGGGTAGGCAGTTATGGACCAGTGAGTGAGACAGAGGGTGGTGTTAAGGGAATGGGTGGTGTTGAGACAATGTGTGGTATTGAGACAGTGTGTGGTGTTGAGGGAGTTGATCCAGTGTGTGGTGTTGAGGGAGCTGATCCAGTGGGTGTTGTTGAGACAGTGAATGGTGTTGAGGGAGTTACAGAACAGTGGTGGGTGGATGCCCTGCTAGGTTTCTATAGGGCTCTGGAGTTTCACATCCTGGTTTAAAGTTGTTAAGAGAAATATTTTGCTGCTAACAATACTGTCAGCTCTCCTCCCAGTCTCATAGCCTTCTCTCGTTGTCTGTTCTCTGGAGTGTTGAAGGTTTGGAGGGTCCCTGTGTTCTGGGAGTAGACCATTTACCCACACTGCCTCTCAGCTGTACTCAGCAGTGTTTATTGACGACCAGGTTTATGGAAACAAAACCAAACTGAATAAACCACCAAACTAAAGACCAGCTGTGGTGTTAAACTCCCCGATTGCCAGAGGACATTTGTTTTGACTTTGTTTTTTGATTTTTCTAGTTCCAAGTTCTGTGTTTCCAAATGACTCCGTCTTCTCTTAACCTCTCTTAACTCCGGCTTCTCTTGACTTCTCTTAACTCCGGCTCACTGTCCTGCTAAAGACAGTGAGCAGAGAAGAGCTGACAGGGAAATTAACCTGCCCCAGAACAACCGGACCCGTCCCAGAACCACAGCAGCAGATGGGGCTCTGACCTAACCCTAACCCTAAGCCTAACCCTTAACCCTAACCCTAACCCTAACCTAAACCTAACCCTAAGCCTAAGCCTAAGCCTAAACCTAAGGCTAAGCCTAAGCCTAACCCGTCCCAGAACCACAGCAGCAGACGGGGCTCTGACCTAACCCTAACCCCTAATCCTAACCCCTAATCCTAACCCTAACCCTAACCTAAACCTAACCCTAAGCCTAAGCCTAAACCTAAGGCTAAGCCTAAGCCTAACCCGTCCCAGAACCACAGCAGCAGACGGGGCTCTGACCTAACCCTAACCCTAACCCTAACCCCTAATCCTAACCCTAACTAGAGTGGGAAGATGAGGGGGTTCTGTCCATTTTCTTCCTTTTTTTCTCCCTCTGAGGAGTCACTAACAGGATGTTCATTAATGGGGGCATTTTATTGGTCCCCTGCTGATGAAACATGAGCCAATAGTAATTCAGCCTCTGTGTGTGACAGCTGTTCAGTTGTTATATACCTTTTATTTACTAGCTTAGTCCACAGTTGTGTGTGTGTGGTGTGTGTGTGTGTGTGTGTGTGTGTGTGCCTGAGAGAGAGAAATATGAGAGGAGAAAGAAAGTGAGAGAAAAGAGAGTGAGATTATATTGTATGCAGAGGTCTGTGTCTGTGCATGTGTGTGTAGAAGTTAACAAAATCATCAATAATAGACTGCAAGGTGATAAAATGCTCTGCTTTCAACTCCAATTATATTAAAAAGTCCAAACAGCCTCGATAGTGAAAACCATCTGCGTAATCACATACACAGCGCACACGTCGCTGCCCTGGTGGAGACGTTTCTGGGCTGCATCAACATCTTAAGACTCTGTTCCGGGTCTAATTTTACCCTGAGCTGCCGCTCTTATACTGGAGGAAACATATTCTTGATTTTCTTAAAGATCCTATTATACTGCGGCTTCCACGTTTTTCCACCAGAGCTAGTGTCCCAGATTTGGCTGCTTAACACGTTCACTGATACACATCCACGTCAGAATCCAAGATCCCAATGACTGTATTTCCTACCAAAAGGTGGCATCGTTCCACGTGCCAATGAGCGCGTTTGCATAAATAGAGCAACATGCCCCAAATCTCTGGAGGCAGACCAGCGGGGAGGGGGGGGGGGGGGGTAGCTGGCATATCGAAAACCATCACTTACGAGAGCCGGTGTTTGTCTAGAAGACTAGGCTCGAGCGGACTCACTTGCACTCCCGGTTCTCGAGATCGAAGTGCGGGTTGAAATTGATGAGAATTTTTTGCTGCGGATCTGGCGTCTGGATGAGCCACGCGCACTGCTGAGAAAGTGGGTAGGAGGATGGGTAACCGGGGGAGGTCACATATCCGGCGCTTTCGATGGTGATGTTTCTGCCACACGCGCTATCTGGAAAACAACATTGACCATGAAAGAAATAAGTTAAGAGCAAACGCGTGCCCCGCTGATCACCGGGGCGCGCGCGGTAGCCTGTAATGAGACATGCTCTGTCCACGCGGTTCAGCGGGCCGGTTTGAATATTCAGGGCCCTCGATGTATCGTCTGATTCTCGCAGAAAAAAGTGTTGCACGAACAATCGTTGAAGGATTTCGCTTTGTGTCTGCCTGTTGACCTTAGCAACAGTGTCCGGGACGCGAAGAAACGCTCAAAATAGCCCCGATCCGTTATCAACGGCACGCAAGCATATCCCCAGACGCACACGCACGCACGCACGCACGCACGCACAAACACACACAAACACAGAGGTGGACTACTGTGAGACACTTCATAGGAAACGGTGAACCAGAAAATGAAAGTTAATGCAGTGATGAATAATATTAAATAAAAGTGATGTGACCTCCGGAGGATCTTAACTGTTCTCCGACGATCCCACGAGGTTTACCCTAAACCTCCTTTATCTTCAATTACACCACATTACCAGTTAGTCCAGACTGATACTTCTTAAACCAACACGAACTCACCAATTTGAGCCAAAGCCGACACTGTAAGCAGTCCCGTTAGGGGCAGGAGGAGGAGCGCCTCAAACATCCTCGGACTGTGCACCAGGACAGTCCTGAAGAAGCTGTCCTAAAGTGTAAGTCCCGCTGGAGTGATTTGTGGAAGTCCGTCCAGATACTTTTATCGTCTTGAAGACAGAATGTCGGCCAAGAGAGATCGCCTCAGTTGGCGCGCATCCTGTCGCTCCGGTCCCGTAATGACTGGAACCGTAACAGGAACGGCACGTCCACGCCACTCCACACCCACGAAGGAGAGTTCCCACTACTGACAAACCTCGTCACACGATGGTTTTTAGTTTTTTCGGTAGAAATGGATACTGGGTGACAAACAGGCTGGACAGATGTCGGCGTATCTTCAGCAGAGACTTCTAGCCTCGCTGCCCTCCCTCTGCACGCGCTCAGAGGATGCTGGCTTCATTCTGGCACTGGCTCGGTACTCTCACGCGTAGACGGACACAAGCTCGGTCCTCTCACCCGTTGGATGAATTCCGTTTCTTCGGCGAATGAAATGAGCTTTAGCGCTCGTGCGTTTTGGAAACCCTGTAGTACTCAGCGCTGACGAGAAGCGCGAGCGGAGGATCTCTCACTCTCTGCCTCTCACGCGGACACTTAGATATTCGCTGTCTCGCTCCGCCCGTTCGTTATTTGAGAGCTCAGGGAACATATGTGGTCTCGGTCTCTCTCTCTCTCTCTCTCTCTCTCTCTCTCTCTCTCTCTCTCTCTCTCTCTCTCTCTCTCTCTCTCTCTCTCTCTCTCTCTCTCACACACACACACTGGGAGAAGTGGGCAGAGACCTCCTCCCTGTCGGCAGAGCAGAAAGCTTGGCGCGCACCGTGGAATCTAGAAATCCAGCAAGAGTATGTACTACCATTCCAATCATTTTGACATCCACACACAAGCTCAGCACAGGCGACCCAAACGGTTTTACGGTGCTGTACACGGTCCAACCGTGGAGTTCAAAATGAAGACTCGACTTAAGGAACCGGTTCGGTGCGCTGTTTTTCTCTCGTGATCGGTGGCCATAAGAGGCACGTGGCGGACGCTTGAATCAATAAATCTTTACAGACGGCTCACGCGGAATAACATAAAAATGAGTGTCACGTACTGCAGTCTCGCGCACGGTAGCTGCGTGCTCACGCGGAGATAACCCGCGGATCTTGCAGTAGAGAATTTGCTTTCTTCCAAGGATATAACAGCAACACTTTTCAGAACATGTAAAAAAGCAAAAAGACCATAAAAGTACTCGTAATGTTCCTGTAATGTCTCGTGGTATGATACTGTCACCAGCACGTCACTCCACATTACCACACTCACGCAGGAGTGAGCTGCCATGCGTAAGCCAATTAGTCATCCACCAATTAGTCATCCACCAATCAGCAATGGACCAATTAAGACTTTCAGCACTTCATTACTAAGAGTGGCTATTTCCACCTAGCCACCATGCAGTGCCTAGAGACCTTTTCTGCCACAATCTGATTGTCCCTAGACCTTGAGTGACTTACAGAGTTAGTGGGGATTTGACAATGAAAACTTGTCCTGCACAGCAGGCGGAAGCCGAGTTGCACGCAGGTTAAAACAAACAACCAATCAAAGTGAATCTAGGGTTAATGTTCAACAAAACAGCCAATCAAAGTGAATCCAGGTTTAATGTACAACAAAACAGCAAATCAAAGTAAAGAGGCAGTCTAAGGTCACTCATACCCAGAGCCAGGCATAAGAGGTCAAACCCAGAGCCTAATTACCCAAAGAGTAATTAGAAGAAACAAGACACAGGTGCAAAGATTGTGTAATGATTGCATAATGACTGTGTAAAGACTGCGTAATGACCATGTAATAATTGTGTAACAACTGTGTGAAGAGTGTGTAAAGACCATGTAACAATTGTGTAAACACTGGGTAAAGACTGTGTACTCTGTGTAAATACTGTGTAAAGACTTTAATGAGTAGATGGGATTTGTAATGAACAGGACGATTATGGGGAATGAGTTATACTGGGAGAAAGAGGTGAGACACTTGTCTAGGACTTGAGTTAATGTCTGGAAAACTCCATTACCCCATGAGAGGGTCATTGATGATTCTTAATTTATTCAAATTAAAATAAAACACTGCATGTGCACTGATGATGGCTGCATGGTGGTATACATGCTTTCATTAGTGAG
>NC_137507.1:30250000-30255000 GCF_041902795.1 Electrophorus electricus
TTGTCACGCCCAGTGAGGGGCTGGGCCAGTCAGCAGAGGGGGAGGGGCTCTGAAAAGAAGGGGAGGGTCACTGAGCATGATTGGCCAGAAGAGCTTTGTGTTTTAATGAATGTGGTTGGGCCTGATTGAGTGACTGCCAGTACTGTTCTTTTCTGTATATGGATGTGTTGTGTAGGGGATAAACCCCAGTTCTGCTCAGCAGGCATCACTGAAAGCATTTCTGTGCAATCCTAGATTGGGTTTTGCAAATTCCAATATTTTGGGGTTTTTAATCCCAGTTTTTAAAATGAATGTCTGAATTTGGCCCCATATTTCACACACATACACTAGAACTGATTTTGTTATCAGTTTATCATCATTCCAGTGACTGGAATGTTGTTCCGTATTTTGACTGGAATGTTTTGGGTGTATTAGCATGGAAAGGTCTCTGGTTGTTTCACTAAGGGGTTTCACCACAGAGCTGAACCTTCCTGATGAGCTTACGAGGCCTGTATGTCAAACAATTACAACCTCATGGGGTTTTCTTGTGTAATGGTGTTGAGAGTTTATAAAGAATTATGTGAGTTTTACTAGATAGACTCAAAAATGTTGTTGGGATTAGGGGAATAGCACTTTCCTGGTTTAAATCTTATCTAGCTGGTCGCTACCAGTTTGTCAACATAAATGGAGACTTCTCAGCATACAACAATGTTAGCTATGGTGTCCCAGAAGGATCTAGGGCCTTTGCTTTTTTGATTATATATGCTACCTATGGGCGACATTATATGTAAACACTGCTAGTTTTCACTGCCACACTGATGATACTCAGCTATATGTCTCAGACAAACCACAGGACCTATATTGCCTTAGTATTATTGATGAATGCATCAGGACATCAGACACTGGATGTTGAGGAACTTTCTCTCACTTAATCCTGACAGAACAAAGGTGCTTCTATTGGGCCCAGAGACAGCCAAGTCCTTGTTCTCTAATTTCTCAGTGAACCTCAATGGTCTCCCAGTCACATCGTCTCTAACATTTAAAGATCTTGGAGTTATTATGGATCCCAGTCTCTCATTCGAAGCTCATGTAAATAATATTTGTAGGACCACCTTTCTCCAACTCAGGAACATCTCTAAGATTAGGAACTTGCTCTCCTCACATGATGCAGAAAAGCTAGTCCATGCATTTACTACTTTCAGATTGGACTACTGTAATGGCTTACTATCTGGCTGTACCATTAAGTGCCTAAACATGCTCCAGCTAGTTCAAAATGCAGCAGCCAGAGTATTTACTAGAACTAGAAATTTTGATCACTCCTATCTTAGCTACTTTATATTGGCTCCCAATAAAATTTTATATTGATTATAAAATACTTCTAATGAACTACAAAGCACTGAATGGTCTTGCATCACATGACCTTAGATAACTCCTTAAATAAATCCACCACATCTACTTAGTTCAAAAGGTACAGGCTCTTTACCAGTACCAAGAATAAGAAAATCTACCACAGGGGCAGAGCCTTTTCCTATAAACTATGGAAACTATGGAATAACCTTCCTGTAAATGTTTGAAACTCAGGTACAGTCTCAATTTTTAAGGCTAGGCTGAAACCGTATCTGTACAGTCAGGAATATTATTAACTACTTCCCATCTTAAGTAAAGGTGTAGATCTGGGGGTGCATGGGCACTGAGAGTTCTGGTAAACTGGGTTGTTATGATGGTGTCACTTCACCTCTCTTTTGTCACTCAGATTTGTTGACTGAGTGGTGGAGTGCTGATGTTCCAGGCTGCCCTCATGCCTGCAATTCCTTCTGGCTCTTTCCTTTTAGATGTGCTGCCATATCAAGATCTGCCAGAGTCCATCTTTGCACATTATAGTTCCCTAATTTACACACCCTCATACCTGGACATGCCTAATAAACTTTTCTCTCTTTCTGCCAAGGAAAAACTGACTCAACCCGTCTCAGCTGCCATGGCTACTCCCACCACCTGCTGTAGCCCACCACACCTCCACCCCAGCCAACTACTTCTCCGTTGCCCTTGATGGCGTTCTCTTGTGGGATGTGTTTTGGATATGCGCACACCATCAGGACCAGACTAGGACCTCGAGAAAACTGGATTAGACAATAATTACTTATTTTTAAAATTTTATTATTATTTATTTATTTTTCTCTTAAAATTGTTACTATTGTGGTGGCTGTGGTCACCCAGAGGAGGATGACCCCCCCCCCCCCCCCCCTTGGATTCTTGGTTCTTCTCCAGGTTTCTTCCTCATGCTCTAGAGAGTTTTTCCTCACCACTGTTACTCTTGGCTTGCTCACTGGGGGCTTGGACTTGGACATTTGTAAAGCTGCTTTGTGAAAACATCTGTTGTAAAAAGCACCATATAAATAATTTTGATTTGATTTGATTTGAGACATATTCATCATTATTAGAAGAATAGTAAGACAGGTTCATTAGTGTTAGTGAGAGATGTTCAGGGTCAGAATGTGGCGAAAGCAACATGAATCTATGAGCCCCTGCTGTCTGGTGTTAACAGTTCAGCCTGGTGGAGGTGGAGTGATGGTGTGAAGAATTACTGCAGTGGTGTTTTAGTGGTGAAGATACTGGACTAGTAATCAGAAGGTTGTGCCTGGTGAGGTGGATGTGTGTAGGGTGTGTATGGTGGAGGGTGTGTGTTCTGTGTGTGTGTGTGTGGTGTGTGTATGGTGTCTCAGTGGTTCAGGTACTGGACTAGTAATCAGAAGGTTGCCAGTTCAAGTTCCACCACTGCCAGGTTTCCACTGTTGGGGCCCTGAACAAAACCCTTAACCCTCAATTACTTTAGATGTTTTCAGTCAGAATAATAAGTGACTCTAACTCAACTAAATGACAGAATGTTTTCTTGGCATGCACTGGCTCCTCTGATACCTGTAGATGGACGTTGGGACAGTAGGATGTTCCTAAGCATGGCAGCTGTTTACCCTGTAGCAGAAGGACACTTACAGCAGGACAACACATCATGACACAGGCTTGTATAGTGATTTGGTTCCAGGAACATGGCGGTGAGTTTTGCTGCCCCGGTCGTCACAGTTCTCAGATCTTAATCCCGTGGAGTTTATCTGGGTAGAGCGAGCTGTTCAGAGCACATCACCACCTCCATCACCATCTGAGGACAAAGGAGGGCCAACGTGCTACTAGGTGAGTGTCTCTAATAAAGTTGGTCTCTCTAATAAAGTGAGTCTCTCTAATAAAGTGGCAATTCAGTCTATATGGTCTCTGTTTCTGTGTGTCTCTCTCTCTCTCTCTCTCTGTCTGTCTTTCTGTGAGTACTGCGAGTTCTTATTTTAATGTTTTACAAGTGACCAGGCACCTGTTTTACAAAAGAATGTTTCTATGGCAACAGACTTATTCAGGAAAAAGGGGGGGGGGGGGGAGACATAAATCAAGTGTGGATTGTGAGGTGTTATGAGATGTTTAGTGTGGAACAGGGTGTAGTAAGGTGTTTAGTGCGGAACGGGGTGTAGTAAGGTGTTTAGTGAGGAACAGGCTGTAGTAAGGTGTTTAGTGCGGAACAGGGTGTAATAAGGTATTTAGTGCGGAACACAGGGTGTAGTAAGGTGTTTAGTGCGGAACACAGGGTGTAGTAAGGTGTTTAGTGAGGAACAGGGTGTAGTAAGGTGTTTAGTGTGGAACAGGGTGTAGTAAGTGTTTAGTGAGGAACAGGGTGTAGTAAGGTGTTTAGTGAGGAACAGGCTGTAGTAAGGTGTTTAGTGTGGAACAGGGTGTAGTAAGGTGTTTAGTGAGGAACAGGGTGTAGTAAGGTGTTTAGTGTGGAACAGGGTGTAGTAAGGTGTTTAGTGAGGAACAGGGTGTAGTAAGGTGTTTAGTGTGGAACAGGGTGTAGTAAGGTGTTTAGTGAGGAACAGGCTGTAGTAAGGTGTTTGGTGTGAAACACAGGGTCTAGAAAGGTGTTTAACTGATCCATAAATGAACATAGGTTGTGTAAATATTTATTATATTAATTATAATTGAAAAATTGAAAAACAATAGATTGTAGAAAAATTCATATCAACATGGTGAAAGTAGTTTGACTAGTTTATAAACACCACACTGAATAAAAGATGCAAGACAAACACACAGCAGTGTTCACACATTGTTGGAAAACACTCACCTTGTTCACAAATATAGAAATATATCATTAGATGTAATAACTGTATATTGCAGTTCAACATAACTGGGTAAAAAACAAACATAGTAACTGCAAACAGTCAGATATAACAACTGTAAAACAGTTAGACTTAGTAACTGTAAAACAGTCAGAAATAACAACTGAAACAGTTAGACTTAGTAACTGTAATACAAATTTATTTGAGATAAGAGTGTTTATGGCTGCCAGGCATCTGTATAACCAAACAGCGAATCTCATTATCCTGATCAGTGTAAATAATCACCTCCATCAGAGAGTCCAGGAGAAACCAGAGCTTCTCAACCTCCACACGTTGCATTTCAGAGCAAACAGATAAAATGTTTAACGGGTCCATCTGGGGTGTGAGTGCACAACTGTTGACTGAGGCTGCGTAGGATGACACCGTATGGGCCGAAAAAGAACATTCTAGAAGAGAACACACACACACACATATATAAACTGCCATACATGCAAACAGAGGACTGTATTGCTATAGTCATGTTTACACTGAATTATACATAATAATACAGTGTAACAAAATGACCATTAGAGAAATCAATAAATGGGGCAAAATGGGTGTGATTTCTTTAAGTAGAGGTTTGGAGAATTGGAGAAAAAACTAAGAATTTGTTTGCACACTGATATCATGATGAGTACACATAGGACCTTGCTAGCACACTGTGAACTCTCTCTCTCTCTCTCTCTCTCTCTCTCTCTCTCTCTCTCTCTCTCTCTCTCTCTCTCTCTCTCTCTCTCTCTCTCTCTCTCTCTCTCTCTCTCTCTCTCTCTCTCTCTCTCTCTCTCTCTCTCTCTCTCTCTCTCTCTCTCTCTCTCTCTCTCTCTCTCAGGG
>NC_137507.1:30260000-30287500 GCF_041902795.1 Electrophorus electricus
CATCATATGAACATCATATGCTGTGTTGGGTCATTGCTAAGAAGCATAGGGGTACAATACTTAAAGACCGAATATTTAATACAGTACAAAGTCAAAGTTCAGTTTTCTTTCAACACCTGATTTATAGACTGAAAATTCAGTATAACCACCATTCAGTCTAACCACAGTTTGATCAGGTCTGGCAGAGTCTGTGGTGTAGAGTCAGGTCTGGTAGTGTCATGTTAAAGTTAGCATTCTGCAGAGTTAGCATCACAGCACAGGAACTGTTCTGTGTGTTTATAAGACTTTGTAATATCTGATGTACTTTTGGCAATGTTTTCTCTCTCTCTCTCTCTCTCTCTCTCTCTCTCTCTCTCTCCTTCAAGGTTTGGCACAGTACATTTGCTGTTCATAGGGTTGTGCTATTCTGGATTGAGATTGAAGTTGTCATTCCTGGAATCTGTTGGAGCCAGCATAGCGGACAGAGTGCTGCCATTACCACTGGGGTGAGCTTGGTGTTCACATTCCATGTTCACCCTGGATGTTTCCATCATTTGGGCTGCTGCCACAGCTATTACCTCTGCTGTTTTCTGCTTCTTGTCCACTATCCCAATGTCTGGTTGGTCTCTACTACTTGTTTATGTCTGGATCTGGAGGTCCCACAGGACCCCAGCCTTCTTGTTCTCCACCCCTCTGTGGTTCCTCCCATTTGGACTTGGGGTGTCCAGCTCATATGTCTTGCATATTTTCCTGTATATGTTCCAGTTGGTTTCTGCCTCTTGGTGTACGATTCCCTGCGAGCAACTTTCATCCTGCTTGTTTCTAGATTGTCTGCAATTAGGGTCTCTGGCCTTGACCTTGTTCTTACTGCTTAATCTTGTGCTGCCATGATTAGTGCCTTTGTGCTGTCCTTCAGACATGTCTTTTCCAGGCATTGGTCTTATTAATTCAATTGAATTGAATTGAATTGAATTTACGACATTTAGTTGACACTTTTTTTTCCAAAGCAACTTACAATTATGAGTGAGTACAACTTGAGCAACTGAGGGTTAAGAGTCTTGCTCAGGGGCCCAACAATGGCAGCTTGGCAGCAGTGGGGCTTGAATCAGCAACCTTCCAAGTCATAAGTACAAGTACAAGTCAAGTATGCTGTAGTCAAGTATCTTATGTCAGCCACCTGCTCTCTGTCAGTGGTACATTCCACCCCTGCTGTCTGTCAGTAGTACCCCTCATCCTTGGGGGGGGCATTGCTCAGATGTATTCATAAATACGATGCGTACCACCTTTAGATGCTGGATCTTGGGATTAGTGATCTGCTCTTGACAATGATGGCTCCAGTTCTATGATATTGTGCCTGATGAGGATCTGATGACTATATTATGGCTTTGACCTTTTTTTGGGGGGAGGGGGGGGGGGGGTCAAACACACACACCTTCCTTTCTCTCTGTCTGTCTCTCTTTTTTCTCTCCAACCCCCCGGCTCTAGTGTTGAGAAACCAAATACAGCTCGGTCTGTTGCCATGGCAGCCAAGGGGCACTCATTAGCAACCTTCCTGTACCAGGCTAACACACACATGAACACACATCTACACACTAATAGACACAAAAAAATACATGTAAAAAAATATGCATGTACCTTTATAGACATATATATTTGTGCACACACACACATACATAAGTATATATTCATATAGACACTCAGTCACACACGCACTATACACAGCAAGAGGGACAGAGAGGCTTGGTGTGGAAGTGTCAGGTGACATGTTTCAAGCTGCGTTTGTTGTCATGCTCTCCTCAGTCCATTAAACCTGTACTCACGCACTGGGTTCAGCTCAGACACACATCTCATCCCTTCTCTCTACAGACCTAAGAACAGAGACTGGGAACTGGGCGGAGACCGTGGACTGGGCGGAGACTGGGGACTGGCTCTTTACAGCATGATTTCACCTCAGGAAGCTTCACTTCTGTCTGCCTGCAGTGATGTTGGGAGCTGAAATAGTTAGAAAGCTCTGTATGTGTGTGGTGTAGAATTCCTTATGGCCAGTCTGGGAATCTGGGGCTTAGGAAGTGGAGGCAGGTGTGGCTGATCATACCTGAGCGGGATCGTCTGGGCGGGTCTGGGGATAACCTACTGCTCCCACACCACACAACATTGCCTCATTAAAAATCAATCTTCATGCTCTTAACGAGGATATGCAAATGACCTGTAGTATGCTTGGTTGCCTCTGTGGGAGAGGTAAATTCAGCAGTGTGGGGCTTACTATTAAACGCACACACACAACTTCCAATGCAAACGTGCTTACTATAGGATGGTAGGGCCCCAGAGAAGTTATTACACTCCCTATACATCCATCTCCCACAGAATTAGCATAATCCTTCTCTCTCTCTCTCTCCACAATTTCTCTCCTCTATTCCTTTCTACTTTTTCTCTCATCCATTTTCACATGTCCCTCTTTATTTCTAATATACAGGTGAGTATGTGTATGAATATGTATGTAAGCTTGTGTGAGAGAGAGTATGAAAGAACGTGTGAGACTGAATGTGTTCTTTTTGTGAAAAGGAAATATGTGTATGCATGTGCAGTTCTCCATGATTATAGAGCTGAACAGCTCTGATCATAATTACCTCTGATTAGGACTAAATCTCCTTTTCCTTCTCTCTCTCTCTCTCCTCCTCACTCCCTCAGTCTTGCTCTCTCTCACTCCCTCAGTCTCTCTCCCTCAGTCTCTCTCTCTCTCTCCATCACTCTCTCACTCCCTCTTTCTCTCAGTCCCTCACTCCCTCAGTCTCTCTCCCTCACTCCCTCAGTCTCACTCCCTCAGTCTCTCTCTCTCTCTCCATCACTCTCTCACTCCCTCTTTTTCTCAGTCCCTCACTCCCTCAGTCTCTCTCCCTCACTCCCTCAGTCTCTCTCTCTCACTCCCTCTTTCTCTCAGTCCCTCACTCCCTCAGTCTCTCTCCCTCACTCCCTCAGTCTCACTCCCTCAGTCTCTCTCTCCATCACTCTCTCACTCCCTCTTTTTCTCAGTCCCTCACTCCCTCAGTCTCTCTCCCTCACTCCCTCAGTCTCTCTCTCTCTCATCACTCTCTCACTCCCTCTTTCTCTCAGTCCCTCACTCCCTCAGTCTCTCTCCCTCACTCCCTCAGTCTCACTCCCTCAGTCTCTCTCTCTCACTCCCTCAGTCTCTCTCCCTCTCCATCACTCTCTCACTCCCTCAGTCTCTCTCTCTCTCTCCCTCTTTCTCTCAGTCCCTCACTCCCTCAGTCTCTCTCCCTCACTCCCTCAGTCTCTCTCTCTCTCTCCATCACTCTCTCACTCCCTCTTTCTCTCAGTCCCTCACTCCCTCAGTCTCTCTCCCTCACTCCCTCAGTCTCTCTCTCTCTCTCCATCACTCTCTCACTCCCTCTTTCTCTCAGTCCCTCACTCCCTCAGTCTCTCTCCCTCACTCCCTCAGTCTCTCTCTCTCTCTCTCCATCACTCTCTCACTCCCTCTTTCTCTCAGTCCCTCACTCCCTCAGTCTCTCTCCCTCAGTCTCTCTCTCCCTCAGTTCAGTAAGCTTTATTGGCATGATCATATACAATAACAGTATTGCCAAAGCAGTATTATAACATGAACATGACACAACATTACAACTTTTGCAATTATGCAAATTAAGAGTTAGAGAACTGTAATTGGTCTGAAATAATAATAATAATAAAGCGAAGTGAAAAGAAAAGAAAAGAAATAATAAGAATGGAAAATAATAATTAGGTAACTGTCTGTCAGTACTGCTCCAGCAGGTCCAGGTCTGTCAGTACTGCTCCAGCAGATCCAGGTCTGTCAGTACTGCTCCAGCAGGTCCAGGCCTGTCAATACTGCTCCAGCAGGTCCAGGTTCTGTGGTATCTCCTGCTCTGTGGGTGACAGTAGAACCAGGTCATCTGCAAAGAGCAGACATGTGATTTCTGAGTCGTGTAGAGTGAGACCAGGTGCTGCAGAGCATTATAAATGGTGGCTAATTCATTGATGTAAATGTTGAATAATGTTCGGCTTAAGCAGCAGCCTTGTCTCATTCCACGCTCATGAGAAAAGAACACAGTTTTGTTGCCAATCTTTATAATGCACCTATTGTGTGTACTTGGATTTGATAGTGTCATATGCTTTACACCCTACTTGACTTTCCAGTCATTTGTAGAATAGGCCTTTGAACCAGATTACGTTAAAAGCTTTTTTGAAATCTATGAAACATGCAAATATTTTGTTTCTGTGCTGGTTAACCTGTATATCAATGAGGGTATGTAGGGTATAAATATGATCTGATGTGCAGTGATTTGGGCAGTGATGCAATCTGATTTTTACTCAGGACACTGTGTTTCATAAGGAAATCTGTAAGTCTTGAATTAATAATGTTACAGAGTATCTTCTCCAGATAACTGTTCACACAGATGCCTCGGTAGTTATTAGGGTCAAATTTAACTCCATTTTTGAAAATAGGTGTTATAAGACCTTGACTCCAGATGTCAGGGAAGAGTAAAATTGGAAATTTTACGTGTGTGTTTAATCATTTCATTTAAAATGCCACATCTCTCTCTCCCTCACACCCTCAGTCTCTCTCTCTCTCTCCCTATAGCAGGAGGTTGGGGGTGTGAATCTTGACCAGGGCGTGTTCAGTGTGGAGCCTTAGGTGAGCTCCTAAACTCTGCTTTCCTGCCTCATTAACAATGAGAGATGAATGAGAATAAACACCCAGGGGGTCAACAAGGTCCATGTCAGATGTTGAGGGACCAGGACAGTCTGATGAAAAGTGAACAACTGGAACAAATACAAGACCTTCATGGATGAGAGTAGAGAACAGAGGACTGTGGGAATGTTACTACACAACAAACCCCAGTGTGAGGGGGAAAATGCAGAGGATGTGGGAACTATGGATGCTTTGAAATCCAACATCTACACTAACTCCAAAACAACTAGTAGATCAGGGTTCACACCAGGTAGAACATAAATGCTGTTGCAAGGGGGAGCTAGGAGGACAGGTCAAAGGGGAGATACCAACACCATCACCACCACCACTACTACCACCACTACTATCACCACCACCAACACCATCACCACCAACACCATCACCAACACCATCATCACCATCATCACCAACATCACCACCGCCATCATCACCACCACCACCAACACCATCACCACCATCATCACCACCACCACCAACACCATCACCACCATCATCACCACCACCACCAACACCATCACCACCATCATCACCACTAACACCATCATCATCACCTGTGCACTGACTAGATTGACTATGAGAACGTCTGTGATTCAACGTCCCACACATGGATCCTGGAATGCTTGAGGCTGTATAACATCAACTCACTCTAAGAACCTTCATCAAGAACTCAGTGGGGCTGTGGACGATGAGTTAGAAGCCAACTTCAGACCAACAGCACGAGTCACCATCAAGTGTGGGATTAACCAAAGAGACGTTCTGTCCCTGCACATTCAGGTTTCATGTCTAACCCCCCTGCAGGGTCCTTGTTGTATTAAACCAGAGAGACACCAATACACTTGCTATCTGAGAACAGACTGGTCCTCGTGGGAATGAGAGTGGTTGTATGTTTCTCTTTACAGTTCAACCTAACACTCCCTAAAAGCTTCAGCACGATTAAAGGTTGATCTGTCTGTTGTTGTGTTTGTTTTAGGTTGGTGAGCCCATCCAGCTCATTACATTGGCACTGAACAAAGAGGGGGGGAAATAATGTAGTCTTACCATGGTTGGTGAGCCCATGAAGCCACGACTGCAGAACGCACGGTGATGTCTCTGGGGCCTGGTGCTTTCTTAAAAGGGAATTGTTCTACTTTATTAGGGAGCAAGAGAGGGATACAGGACAGAGGTGTGTATGAAAGAAAGAGAGAGAGAAAGAGACAGGGGTGGTCCTGTGGGATACTCTTACAGGATGGAGATCTGATGAAACATCCTGACATAGACACATCTCCCCCCAGGCAAACACTCCCCCTCCCTCTCTCCCTCTCTCTCTCCTCATTCTACTGTCTTGTTCACTCTTTCTGCTCGGTTAAATTCCGTTCAGTTCACCTTAGTTTAGTTCAAAGTATGTAAAACATTTGAATACTGAACAGTTGACTATTCAAGATTAGAACTGTAATGGTGGATCAGAGTAAAGTAGGAAATAGCAGCGTTTACAACAACAGCATCTCCATGATGCCACATGGGCTGGGTGCAGATATCCATTGTGACTAATGAACAGGAACCCCCCACCTCTCTTCACTCCTCTCTCTCTCTAGGGAACGTGCCCAAGTTAACAAGTCTTTTGTTCACAGAAGTTCTAACACACTGAACACATACTCCCACACACACACCCTCTGGTTCCAAGACTGTGAGCTTGCTGTTTAGTGGGTCAGAGTTTTTATTTTTCTCTACAGTAAACAATCTGGGGAGAGTAAACAGGAAGTTAGGTCCTAGCAGGATAGAGTAAACAGGAAGTTAGGTTCCAGCAAGCATGACCCCCACTCAAACAGATGCTTTAGTGATCTGAGATGAGGTTCCCAGCAACCTTGGGGCCTTAACATGGTCTAAAGACAGTGAGTCCGACAGGCGCATGCTATCAGCACGGCATTTGTATCGGAAATGTCAGAGCAGGTCCTCCGACCCCAGTCCTGGAAGAACTAACACACACATCTCTAACACACATTTTACATTTACATTTTAAAGCATTTAGCTGACACTTTTATCCAAAGTGACTTGTGACTGAACACATCTTGAGTAATCGAAGGTTAAGGGTTTTGTTCAGGAGCCCAAAACCTGGCAGTGGTGAGACTTGAACTGGTAACCTTCTGATTACTATTCCATTACCTGAACCACTGAGACACCATACACACATCTCTAACAGACACGTCTCAGCTACCTGAGGATCTGACAGGTTGCATCAGGTGTAGTGGAGCAGGTTGTGTGCCTGTCCAGAGCTGCAGTTGCCTCTCAGTCTCACAGCTGCTGGTCTCAGTAAGGAAACCGAGGCAAAGGTTATGAGAGTTTAACCTGTGGTATGCAGTGAAGACTGAGCTCTGTAGCACAGAGACAGTATCGTCACACTGAGCTCATGGTCAGGGCGTCACGTTTGGCATCTCATCACAGTGTATTCAATGGGTGGAGTGATGGGTGGAGTGATGGGTGGAGTGATAGAGTGATGATACAGTGATGATTAGAGAGATGGCAGAGTAGTGGAAACTGATGGATAGAGTGATGAATAGAGTGAGAGAAAGTGATTAGAGTGATGCATTCAGTGAGATGGATTCAGTGAGATGAATTGAGTGATGGATAGAGTGACTAAATTGCACTTAAATTGCAAAATAACCTGGAGTAAAGTGGATTAAACATGCATATTAATTGCATATTAATTGCAGGGAGAAGAATGCACACTATCAAAGTTTCTAAATCAACCTTGTCTGGCCAGAGTCAGTGACTGTGATACAACTCACTCACTCACTCTCACTCTCTCTCTCTCTCTCTCTCTCTCTCTCTCTCTCTCTCTCTCCTTTTCCATCTGTTGCCAGAGCTGTGAGATGGTCGCTCATTAATGAGGGTGTGATTAATATTCCTTTTCTCTGCACCAACCTCCAGAAGCCCAAACTAGTCAGGCGTCTGTGGGAGCCTTGTTAGGTGGTTAAGGAAAGAGAACTGGTCTGTGTTCACTTTAATGGGTTTACCAAAGTTCATCAGTGTGCACATGACCCCATTTCAGTTGTGCAAAGCTGTAGATATTAAAGATACACCAGTGCGTTTCTGGAATGTTCTGGGAGTGTTTCAGAGGGTTAACCTCTGTGATAAGCCATTGTGAACATAATTGCTTTATACTATTGTGAACATAACTGCACTATACAATTGTGAATATAACTGCACTATATGATTATTTTCCTCATTTTAAACAAGCCTCCCCCCCCCCGTCCCGACACACACACACACACACACACACACACACACACACACACACACACACCTCTCTAGGAGATACAGATCCACAGATATAGAGTATCCCTCGCGCAGAGACACACACACAAACAGCACACCTCCCTAGAGTGACATGGTATAAATTTTTTGATTTGACATTTATTTGACATTTCAGTTGATTCCTGTCTAAGACACAACTGACAGTGATGTCAGAGAGAAGCAGGTTATGAGTGGATAAACAGGACAAATTGAACATGCAGGTAACACACTTCCTCCCACACCACTGACGCACAATAGGAAAACAGAAACATTCAGAATGATGACCTTTGAGGTCTTACTAACTCTGTATGTGTGTGTGTGTGTGTGTGTCTGTGTGTGTGTGTGTGTGTGTGTGTGTGTCTGTGTGTAAATCTTCAAAACATTCATAAAAACAGAATAAAAACAATTTGTAATAGGCCTGTACAAAACCAGTGTATGTGTGTGTACATGAAATGTATATGACATGTTTGTGTGTGTGTGTATAAGAGGTATATGTGTGTGTATGAGAGGTATCTGTATATGATAAATGTGTGTATATATGATGTATGGTTGTGTGTAGATGTGTGTGTCTGTATGTGTGATGTCTATATGTGCATATTAAATCAAATGTATTTCTATTGCACTTTTTACGACAGTTGTCACAAAGCAGCTTTACAAATGTCCAAGTCCAAGCCCCCAGTGAGCAAGCCATGGGCGACAGTGGTGAGGAAAAACTCCCTAGAGCACGAGGAAGAAACCTGGAGAGGAACCAAGAAAGGGGGGCCATCCTCTTCTGGGTGACAACAGGCACCACAATAGTAACAATTTTAAGAGAAATAAATTAAAAATGCAAAAATAAGCAATTAATGTTTAGTCCAACTTTCTCGGGACAAGATTAGGACCTCGAGGTGTGCATGTGTCCGAGGCACAACCCGCACAAGAACATCTGTTAATATAATCTGTTTTATTGAATTTCAGTCCAACAGATGAACTGCTCCTACTGTAGGGACCAAGCTATGCAGTAAATGCAGAGACTATTTTTGTTTGTGTTTGTATTTGTGTGTGTGCACATTAGTGCATGCTTAAGCATGTGTGTGCGTGTGTGTGTGCATGTATGTGTGTGAGTATGCGCATGCCTATTACGGTGTGTGATGACTGTAAATGACTCTCACCTGCAGATGGAGGATCATATTTACAAATTTCAGTTATTGCCATGGAAACAGGTTGTTCTCATGGTGACAGTGCATGTGTGCGTGTGCATGTGTGCGTAACAGAGACGGACAGACAGAGAGAAATGAAGAGAGACAGTTTTATCACTATTAAGAGTTTTGTTAATTGTTTTGGCAGCGGTTGTTAATTTTGCCTACTAACGGTTGCTAGTTCATGCCAATAAAGCAATTTGAATTTGAGACAGAGAGTTTTTAAGAGTGTACAAAAATAAGAGAGATAGACAGATGAATAGAGAGAGAGAGATGTCTCTTTCAAATACATAACCTTTGGCAGCTCAACAAACAGAGCAGACATCAGCCCTTACAACAAAGTAGCCTGAAACCTCAACTCCACAATGACCTGCCAGCCAGAGATACACATGCAGTAAATGAGATACACATGCAGTGAACGAGAGATACACATGCAGTGAACGAGATACACATGCAGTGAACAAGATACACGTGCAGTGAAGAAGAGATACACGTGCAGTGAAGGAGAGATACGCATGCAGTGAATGAGATACGCATGCAGTGAATGAGAGATACGCATGCAATGAACGAGAGATATGTGTGCAGTGAACAAGAGATACGTGTGTAGTGAAGGAGAGATACGCATGCAGTGAATGAGAGATACGCATGCAATGAACGAGAGATATGTGTGCAGTGAACAAGAGATACGTGTGTAGTGAAGGAGAGATATGCATGCAGTGAAGGAGAGATATGCAGTGAATATAGCATGCAGTGAAGGATGACAAAGCACTTTTGTAAGTTGCTCTGGATAAGAGCATTTGCTAAATGCCATAAATGTAAATGTAAATGTTCAAGGGCTGGGGTTAAGGGTTAGGGTTAGTGTTAGGGTTAGGATTTGACGGTTAGGGTTAGTGTTCAAGGGCTGGGGTTAAGGGTTAGGGTTAGTGTTAGGTTAGGGTTAGTGTTCAAGGGCTGGGGTTAAGGGTTAGGGTTAGGATTTGATGGTTAGGGTTAGTGTTCAAGGGCTGAGGTTAAGGGTTAGGGTTAGGGTTAGGATTTGATGGTTAGGGTTAGTGTTCAAGGGCTGGGATTAAGGGTTAGGGTTAGTGTTAGGGTTAGAATTTGACGGATAGGATTAGTGTTCAAGGGCTGGGGTTAAGGGTTTGGGTTAGTGTTAGGGTTAGAATTTGACAGATAGGGTTAGTGTTCAAGGGCTGGGGTTAAAGGTTAGGGTTAGTGTTAGGGTTAGAATTTGACAGATAGGGTTAGTGTTCAAGGGCTGGGGTTAAAGGTTAGGGTTAGTGTTAGGGTTAGGATTTGACGGTTAGGGTTAGCATTCAAGGACTGGGGTTAAAGGTTAGGGTTAGGATGATGACTACAAACATTCAAGGAAAAGGCTAAGAATTTTATATAATAAGAAACAGAAATCCTAATGCAAATAGGACATATGTGCAAATTATTCAAATGCTTTGAAAGAATAGAAAACACTGCTGAGAAGAGAAAACATGAAATGTTAAGAACTAAACTCCATCTGGTTGGAGAGGCAGTTCGTGAAAATTCCTAATTATACAAAAAATGACACACATGACAGAGGGTTGTCAGTCTAACGTGGCACAATGCAGAAAACTTGGTTTGAAACCATTTAGACAAAAATAGACTCTCCTATCTTAAAAGAAGTTAGGAAACAATGACATTAATTAAGAAAACCAAAGGCTACCAGAAGCCCTTAGACTCACAGATCACAGCAAAAGATACAGACAAAAAAAATCACTCAAAAAAGAGAAGCATGTTGTTATGGTAGGCGGGAGGGACACGCCCACTCTTTCACTCACTCACTCACTCACACACACACACACTCACACACACACACACACACACACACACTCACACAGACACACTCACACAGACACACTCACACACACACACACACACTCACTCACTCACACTCACTCACTCACACACACTCACTCATACACATACACACACACACACACACACACACACTCACACACACACACATTCACACAGACAGACAGACACACACACACACACACACACACACACACACACACACACACACACACTCACTCACTCACTCACTCACTCACTCACACAAATTTCATCATCACTTATTGGTGACAAAATTTTAAAACATATCATAAATTCATCTACCTGGTGGGTGTGCGTACCCAGGCGGGTCTATTTATCTGGGCACTGAAATGAGCTCATCAGGAAGGTTCAGCCCTGTGGTGAAACCGCGTAGTAAAACGACCAGAGACCTTTCCATGCTAATACACCCAAAACATTCCAGTCAAAATACGGAACAACATTCCAGTCACTGGAATGATGATAAACTGATAACAAAATCAGTTCTAGTGTATGTGTGTGAAATATGGGGCCAAATTCAGACATTCATTTTAAAAACTGGGATTAAAAACCCCAAAATATTGGAATTTGCAAAACCCAATCTAGGATTGCACAGAAATGCTTTCAGTGATGCCTGCTGAGCAGAACTGGGGTTTATCCCCTACACAACACATCCATATACAGAAAAGAACAGTACTGGCAGTCACCCAATCAGGCCCAACCACATTCATTAAAACACAAAGCTCTTCTGGCCAATCATGCTCAGTGACCCTCCCCTTCTTTTCAGAGCCCCTCCCCCTCTGCTGACTGGCCCAGCCCCTCACTGGGCGTGACAATCTCCACTCTTGTTCCTCTAGAAACACAATAAAAGACACTGGCAAGATTGTAACTCTGCAATATGATGATATATGAAAATATTATCAAAATCAACAAAAAACTAAAATGCCACCAATCCATAAATCACACAATCAAACTGGCAAACTATATTAATATTAAACATGTACACGAAAGAATAAATGACCACGACATGGAAGTGGAGATGGGCAGAAACCATAAAACCAGATGACGAGAGGAAAGATTTAATAGAATTAGAACATTAAATTTTTTCTTGTTTACTACCCAAAATTTAGTTCAATTAGAGAAACATTCTTTAAAATGTGTTCAGTTTTTTTGCTGTTACTTTTCTGCAGTGACGTCTGGGCAGTGGTGTCTCATTGGTTCAAGTAGTGGACTAGTAATCAGAAGGTTGTGGATGTGATTAGGGTGTGTATGGTGTAGAGTGTGTGTTGGGTGTGGTGTGTGTTACATGTGTGTGGTGTCTCATTGGTTCAGGTAGTGGACTAATAAGCAGAAAGTTGTGGATGTGATTACGGTGTGTATGGTGTAGAGTGTGTGTAGGGTGTGTATGGTGTAGAGTGTGTGTAGGGTATGTATGGTGTAGGGTGTGTGTAGGGTGTGTATTTGTATAGAGTGTGTGTGGGGTGTGTATGGTGTAGAGGGTGTGTGGGGTGTGTATGGTGTAGAGTGTGTGTAGGGTATGTATGGTGTAGAGTATGTGTAGGGTGTGTATGGTGTAGAGTGTGTGTAGGGTGTGTATGGTGTAGAGTGTGTGTAGGGTATGTATGGTGTACAGTGTGTGTAGGGTGTGTATGGTGTAGAGTGTGTGTAGGGTATGTATGGTGTAGTGTGTGTGTTGGGTGTGTATGGTGTAGAGTATGTGTGGGGTGTGTATGGTGTAGAGTATGTGTAGGGTGTGTATGTGTAGGGTCTGTATGGTGTAGTGTGTGTGTAGGGTGTGTGTAGGGTGTGTATGGTGTAGAGTGTGTGTTCACAACACCAACATAATACAACTCTAATACAACACTAATACAACACTAACACAACTAACTAATACAACACTAACTAATACAACACTAGCACAACACCAACTAACACGACATTAACAACACTAACATAACACCAACACAACACTAACACATACAACAATAATACAACCCTAATACAACACTAACACAATAATAAAACCCTAATACCACACTAACACAACTAACTAATACAACACCGATTAACAACACTAATACAACACTAGCACAATACTAACCAATACAACACTACTACAACCCCAATACAACTCTAACACAACACTAACACACACAACAATAACTAATACAACACTAGCACAACACCAAATAATATAACACAAAGACAACACTAACACAACACTAACAACACTAACACAACACTAACATAACTAATACAACAGTAATACAACACTAATACAACACTAACATAACACTAACACAACACTAATACAACTCTAACACTAATACAACACTGACATAACACCAACTAATACAACACTAGCACAACACCAAATAATACAACACTAAGACAACACTAATACAACATTAACAAAACACTAACGAATACAACACTAATACAGCACTAATACAACACTAACACAACACTAACTAATAATACTAATACAACACTAACAAAACACTAACTAATAACACAACACAAAATAAAACAATACAATACACCAACTAACAACATTAACAATAACACTACAATATCACTAACAAATACAACACTAGCATAAGACTAAATAAAACAATACTAATACAGCACTAATACAAGACTAATATAACACCAAGTAACAACACTGACTAACACTAATACAACACTAACTAATACAACACAAATACAACCCTAATAACAATCCCAAAAGAACACTAATCAATACAACACTAATACTAATACAACTCTACCACAACACTAACACATACAACACTAGTACAACACCAACTAATACAAAACTAGCACAATACCAACTAATACACCAACTAACACAACACCAACTAACACATTAACAACACTACCACATCACTAACTAATACAACACAAATACAACACTAACACAACACAAACTAATACAACACTAATACAGTACTAATTAATACAACACTAACACAACAATAATGCAGCAGTAATATAACACTAACACAACACTAACTAACACTAATACAACACTAACACAACACTAACAACCAAACTAATACAATACTAACACAACACTAAGTAATAAAATACTAACACAACACTAAGTAATACAACATTAATACAGCAGTAACTAACGCAACAATAATACAATACTAACATAACTAATATAACATGAGTACATTTATCAGTACGTGCGTCACAGACAAAACACAACAATAACTAATACAACACTAACTTATACAACACTAATACATTTATCTGTGTGTTAATGATTCAGTTCAATGATTCAATGAAACCAATTATCACTGTATGATATTTAACTTATTAGAGAGGTTTGAAGATGCTTGTTTAGATTGTGAAGATAAATAAAGGTTCATACATATTCATGAGAAATGTGGTTCCAGGGTGCTAAACAGCTATATTGTAATATATGGAAACATCTGTTAAGATTACAGACAACCTTGGAACTCACACACACACACACACACACACACACACACACACACACACTTCCCTAAAGCACTTCTGGCTACACATGAATGAATCTGAACTTTAAATCAATGTAAAAAAAAAAATTTGACTTTACAAATCTCTGCAGCTCTCCAGATGCAAAAGTTTACTGAGTCAGTTTACAGTTTTTGTGCCAGGGGTACGAGGAGTCCAGGGATAAGTGTCCAGGGGTATGAGGAGTCCGAGATTAACCAAGCCAGAATAAAGCCTCTGTATGAATGTACAGAATTTGATATTCATATTTACAGTCATGGATGAATATTGTAGGCACTACACACACATACAACCTCACCAGAGGGAAGAGTGTAATAAGAACGTGATTGGGACAGAGCTTTTAAGACAAGTCTGTTGATTTTGTGAATGACGACTTATAGCGCAGAGCTGACACTATAATCTCTTTAATTTCTGCTGTTCCACACAGGCCCTCTCAAATCAAACAGACAAGAAATTACTGACTAGCTGCAGTTGGCCCTTTCTGTCAGAACACCCTGAACTAACTTCACTAAACTCTCCCCACTGAAAACATCAGCACAGGTCACACCTTCTATTCTACACACATTTATCACACAAGCCTACAGCACATCACACAATCCTACAGACCTACACAAAACCCTACAGAACATCACACAAGCCTACAAAACATCACAAAACCCTACAGAACATCACAATCCTATAGAACATCACACAACCTTACAGAACATCACACAACCCTACAGGACATCACACAACCCTATAGAACACCACAAATCCTATAGAACACCACACAACCTTATAAAACAGCACACAAACCTATAGAACACCACTAAGCCTGTAGAACATAATACAACCCTAATTACACACTCACTAGGACTGTGTGTGTAGATACATGCCTTTATTTACCAGTGCAGGTTTCTTCTTAAACTCTTGTGTATTTTAAGCTGATTCTTACCCTATCCCCTTGTGTCCTGTTTCCTTGATTAGACACATCTGCCTGTGTTTTTCATCTTGATTTCTTGTTCCAGTATAGAGAGGGTTTCTAGACCCCGGTCTCTGTCCAAGTACCTCATGGTGGTGTGTCTTGTATATAAATAAAATTGAGCTGGACAGAGTGAAACCAGGTATGTCTCTGCATTGGTTCATGTACATTCATTATGGTTATGGTGTAATTGCACTTGTGTAAGTGTGTACAGCTACCTGGACAAATAAACCAGAGTTGTTGCCCACGCCTTTTTGTGAATTATGACAACATGAACATGAACTCAGGCTCTGTGTTTGTGGTTGTAAATCTGTCCCAGTGTAATAGTGCTTTTGGTTAATATGTTTACTAATATTTGTGAAACCAGAAGGAGTAAGTAACTCTATCTGACCAGGCAGTGACTATGATAGAGGGGTGTGTGTGTGTGTGTGTGTGTGTGTGTGTGTTTAGAGGGTAACCTACATATTAGCTGCAGGATCAAAGTAGCTGTCATCACTATATAAAGACACCCCCCATGAGTACATGTACTCTCACACATACACACGCGTGTGTGCACGTACATGCACACACCCCTTCGTGACCCTTTGAGTTTGACCCAAACACTTTGACCCAACCATCAGCAGAAAGCCAATAAAGTGTCCTTCATATTTTAAACCTGAGCGCGTGCGTGCACACACACACACGCACACATACACACACATGTCCATGGCCCTTTGACCCTATCACTTCAACCAGTGAAGCATACCTCATATTTCAGGCCAGAGTGCGCACGCATACACACACATACACACACACACACACACACACACACACACACACACACACACACACACACACTCCACAGAAGCATTCTCAACCTTCTAGTCCCCCTGGAGCACTTAAACATGAAATGAAAACACACACTGAAGAGAAAACACCCCCCCACCACCCCCCAGGCATCCATCGCCTGACATACACATGCCTACTCTTACACCCCCCCCACACCCACACACACACACTCCTACACCCACCCCCCACACACACACCTACTCTTACACCCACCCCCCACACACACACCCACTCTTACACCCACCCCGCACACACACACCTACTCTTACACCCACCCCCCACACACACACCCACTCTTACACCCACCCCCCACACACACACACACACTCTTACACCCACCCCCCACACACACACCCACTCTTACACCCACCCCCCCACACACACCCACTCTTACACCCACCCCCACACACACACCCACTCTTACACCCACCCCCCACACACACACCCACTCTTATACCCACCCCCCACACACACACACACTCTTCACAACCAACCTCCACACACACACACACCCACTCTTCACACCCACCCCCCCCACACACACACACTCTTACACCCACCCCCCCCACACACACACACTCTTCACACCCACCCCCCATACACACACCCACTCTTCACACTCAACCTCCACACACACACACCGACTCTTCACACCCCCCCACACACACACACACTCTTACACCCACTCCCCCACACACACACACACTCTTCACACTCAACCTCCACACACACACACCCACTCTTCGCAACCAACCTCCACACACACACACACACCCACTCTTCACACTCAACCTCCACACACACACACCCACTCTTCACACTCAACCTCCACACACACACACCCACTCTTCACACTCAACCTCCACACACACACACCCACTCTTCGCACCCAACCTCCACACACACACACACACACACACACACTCTTCGCACCCAACTTCCACACACACACACACACCCACTCTTCGCACCCACCCCACACACACCCACTCTTCACATCCACCCCACACACCCAACCTCCACACACACCCACTCTTCCCACCCAAACTCCACACACACACACACACACACAAACACACATTCTTTCCACCCACCCCCCACACACACACCCACTCTTCACACCCACCCCACACACACCCACTCTTCACACCCACCCCACACACACACACACACACACTCTTCATACAGATGCTCAGTAAGAAGCAACAGGGTTTTAATTGGAAAAGGGAGAAAAAAGGCAACAGAATGACCATTAGACTGCAACATGGTTGCACCCCAACTACTCTATAGAATACTCTACTCTACTCTATAGAATAGTCTACTCTCTACTCTACAGAATACTCTACTCTACAGAATACTCTACAGAATACTCTACTCTATAGAATACTCTAATCTATAGAATACTCTACTCTCTAATCTATAGAATACTCTACTCTCTACTCTATAGAATACTCTACGCTATAGAATACTCTACTCTATAGCATATTATACTCTCTAATCTATAGAATACTCTACAGAATACTCTACTCTCTACTCTATAGAATACTCTACAGAATACTCTACTCTATAGAATACTCTACAGAATACTCTACTCTCTACTCTGTAGAATACTCTCTACTCTACTCTGTAGAATACTCTCTACTCTATAGAGTACTCTACTCTCTACTATACTCTGTAGAATACCCTACTCTCTACTCTACCCTGAAGTGATCTCTACTCTCTACTATGTCCTGTAGAATACTCTACTCATTCCTTAGATATTCCAGTAACTCCTTGCTGGTCTTTTTCACTCTTTCTCTTCAGTTGTGGCAGTGAGTCTGGATGGTCTGCATGGACCAGTGGTGAGCAGATCTGGGGGTTTTGAGAGGAGTCACAGGCTCAGAGGAGCCCTGGTGTGTTGAGAAAGGGTGACTGTGTGTGGACGGATCTCACTGCTTCTGTGAGGGTCATGTAGATCCCAGTGCACCACAGCAGATGCATACTGTGGGGACACTGTGAACACACGTCTGGACAGGCTGGGATGAGATCAGTCAATAAAAATGTGCTAATGATTTGTTATGTACCACTGAAAACAAATGCAGTGGTGTGAGGAGAGAGAGAGAGAGGGGGATACAGACTTTAATACTGCTAAAAAACCAGACAGAAAGAGAGAGAGAGAGACACATAGTAAAATGTGTCAATACTATGAACATGCCCGTCTGGTACATGCCACATGGAAGCCACAGGTCACAGTCTGAGTCTCACACACCAGCTGAATCAATGTGTTCACCTCTACCAGCACAGTCTGCTAATGCTCTCTCCACCTGCATCGTCATGGAGATCACCCCAAGTTCCCCCGCCACCCCACTGCTGGAGATATACCACCCTGCAGAGTTTAGCTCCACCCCTGTGAGATTACAGGTCTGACGTAATTAAGGATTTTTTGCCATTCGTTAGCTGACTTTATAACCACTAAATCAGCCAATCACAACATTCTGCCCCTCCCCCATGCTCCTCTCTCTCTCCCTTATTCTTTTCTTCTCTCTGTCCCCTCCCCTCCACTCTCTCCCTCGTCCGTCCTCAGTAAACAGGAAGTGTGATAAAGTGCTCTCGTGGCTCTGGCTCCAACGATGACAATGAAACATTTACTCCAAGTGACCAGAAGGTCTTGTGGGCCACAGACATGAACTTTGTTTGTGTCCTTGAGGAGGGGAGAGAGCACCAAGCCGCTGTACAGATGTGTGTGTGTTTGTGTGTGTGTGTGTGTGTGTGTGTGTGTGCGCGTGCATGTGTCTGTGTGTGGTGCGCGTGGTGTGTGTGCGTGTGTGTGTGTAGTGTGTGCGTGGTGTGTGTGTGTGCATGCGTGCGGGCATGTGTGTGGTGTGCGTGGGGTGTGTGCATGCATGTGTGCATGCGTGCGTGTGGTGTGTACATGCATGTGTGCGTGCGTGTGTATAGTGTGTGCGTGGTGTGTGTGTGTGTATGCGTGTGTGCGTGCGTGTGTATAGTGTGTGCATGGTGTGTGTGTGTATGCGTGTGTGCATGCGATGTGTGCGTGCGTGTGTGTGTTTGTGTGTGCGTGCGTGTGTGTGTGTGTTTGTGTGTGTGTGTGATTGTGTGTGTGTGAGATTGTGTGTGTGTGTGTGTGTTTGTGTGTGTTTGTGTGTGCGCGCACGCGCGGTGTGTGTGCATGTGTGGTGTGCATGCGAGTGTGGTGTGCATGTGTGCGTGCATGCGTGTGTGTAGTGTGTGCTTGGTGTGCATGCACGGTGTGTGTGTGTGCATGGGTGTGGTGTGTGTGCGTGTGCATGTGTGGTGTGCATGCGTGTGCGCGTGTGAGTGTGTGTGTGTGCATGGGTGTGTGTGTGCATGCGAGTGTGTGTGTGTGTGTGTGGGCGTGCGAGTGTGTGTGTGTGTGTGTGTGGGCATGCAAGTGTGTGTGCACGGGTGTGTGTGTGCGTGCGAGTGTGTTTAAGCGTGTGTGATGTGTGTGTGTGTGTGTGTGCGTGCGAGTGTATGGGGGTGTGTGTGCGCACGTGCGGTGTGTGCGTGCATGTGTGTGTGCGTGCAGTGTGTGCATGCATGTGTGTGTGTGTGTGTGTACACATGTGGTGTGTGTGTGGTGTATGTGTGCACGGGTGTGTGGTGTGCGTGTGTGTGTGCTGTGTGTGTCCACGTGCAAGCGTACGGGTGTGTGTGTGTGCAAGTGTGTGTGTGTGGTGTGCATGCATGTCTTTGTGTGGTGCGTGTGTGTGTGTGTGTGTGAGTGTGTGTGCGCGTGCATGTGTGTGTGTGGTGTGGGCATGCGTGTGTGCGTGGTGTGCATGTGTGGTGTGCGCATGTGAGTGTGCACGGGTGTATGGTGTGCGGTGTGTGTGCATGCCCGGTGTGTGTGTGTGTAGTGCGTGCGTGTCTGTGTGTGTGTATGCGTGCGAGTGTGTGTGTATGTGTGTGTGCGGTGAGTGCATACGAGTGTACGAGTGTGTGTGCGCGCGTGCGAGTACGGGTGTGTGTGTGCGCGTGCGAGTGTACGGTGTGTGTGCATGTGTGTGTGCGTGTGTGTCCATGCATGTGCACGCGCATGGGAGTGTAGGGGTGTGTGGTGTGTGTGTGCGTGTGCTGTGCATGTGGGTGTGCGTGCGTGTGTGTGCGTGCCATGTGTGGTTTGTGTGTGCGTGCGTGTGTGTGTGTGTGTGTGTGTGCGTGCGTGCGGTGGTGTGTGCGTGTGTGTGCGTGCGGTGGTGTGTGCGTGTGTGCATGCGTGCGTGCGGTGGTGTGTGTGCATGCGTGCGTGTGTGTGTGCGCGTGCCATATGTGGTTTGCGTGTGCGTGCGTGCGTGTGTGTGTGTGTGAGTGCGTGCGGGTGTGTGAGTGCATGTGTGTGTGAGTGCGTGTGCATGCAAGTCTAAAGGTGTGTGTGTGTGTGTGTGTGCGCGTGTGTGTGTGTGCGTGTGCGGTGTGTGCATGTGTGTGTGTGCGTGCAGGGTGTGTGTGCGCTTGTGTGTGTGTGCGTGCGTGCATGTGGGCGTGCGTGCGTGTGAGTGTACGGGTGTGTGTGTGTGTGTGTGTGTGTGTGCGCGAGTGTACGGGTGTGTGTGTGTGCGCATGTGGGAGTGTATGGGTGTGTGGTGTGTGCGTGCGGGTGTGCATGCTAGTGTGTGTGCGTGTGTGCGTGTGTGGGGTGTGTGCGTGTGTGTGTGTGTGTGCGTGTGTGTGTGTGTGCAAGTGCGAGTGCGAAGGGGTGTGTGGGGGTGTGTGTGTATGTGCGTGCAGTGTGTGCGCATGCGAGTGTGTGTGTGTGTGTGTGTGTGTGTGTGTGTATGCGCGTGCGAGTGTACAGGTGTGTATGTGCACATGTGAGTGTACGGGTGTGTGTGTGGTGTGTGTGCATGCATCCGTGGTGTGTTTTTGTGGTGTGTGCGTGTGAGTGTGCACGGGTGTATGGTGTGTGTGTGTGTGTGTGTGTGTGTGTGTACGGTGTGCGCGTGTACGTCTGTGTGCACTTGCGTGTGGTATGTGTGTGTGCGTGCGAGTGTACAGGTGTGTGTGTGTGTGTGCGTGCAGGGTGTGTGCGCGCACAGGTGTGTGGTGTATGTGTGCGCTTGTGTGTGTGTGTGTGTGTGTGCGCACAGGTGTGTGGTGTATGTGTGCGCTTGTGTGTGTGTGTGTGTGTGTGTGTGTGTGTGTGTGTGTGTGTGTGTGTGCATGTGTGCCTGCGTGCGTGTGAGTGTACGGGTGTGTGTGTGTTTGTCCGTGTGTGTGTGCATGTGGGAGTGTATGGGTGTGTGTGGGTGTGCGTGCGTGCGTGTGTGGGGTGTGTGTGCGTGGGTGTGCGTGCGTGCGTGTGTGGGGTGTGTGTGCAAGTGCGAGTGCGAAGGGGTGTGTGGGGGTGTGTGTGTATGTGCGTGTATACGGTGTGCGCGTGTACGTCTGTGTGCACTTGCGTGTGGTGTGTGTGTGTGCGTGGGAGTGTACAGGTGTGTGTGTGTGTGCATGCGTGCGCGTGTGTGGTGTGCGGTATGTGTGTACACGGGTGTATGGTGTGTGTGCGTACGAGCGTACAGGTGTGTATGTGCGCGTGCAAGTGCACGAGTATGTGTGTGCGTGTGCGAGTGTACGGGTGTGTGTGTGTGTGCGCGTGCATGGTGCGCATGCGTGCTGTCTGTGGTGTGTGCGTGCGTGTGTGTGGGTGTGTGTGCACGTGCGAGTGTACAGGTGTGTATGTGCACATGTGAGTGTACGGGTGTGTGTGTGGTGTGTGTGCATGCATCCGTGTTGTGTTTTTGTGGTGTGTGCGTGTGAGTGTGCACGGGTGTATGGTGTGTGTGTGTGTGTATACGGTGTGCGCGTGTACGTCTGTGTGCACTTGCGTGTGGTGTGTGTGTGTGCGTGCGAGTGTACAGGTGTGTGTGTGTGTGTGCATGCGTGCGCGTGTGTGGTGTGCGGTATGTGTGTACACGGGTGTATGGTGTGTGTGCGTACGAGCGTACAGATGTGTATGTGCGCGTGCAAGTGCACGAGTGTGTGTGTGTGCGTGTGCGAGTGTACGGGTGTGTGTGTGTGTGCGCGTGCATGGTGCGCATGCGTGCTGTCTGTGGTGTGTGCGTGTGTGTGCGCGTGCGTGTGGTGTGCGTGCGTGGTGCGCGCGCGTGTGTGTGCTTGCACGGTGTGTGCATGTGTGTGTGTGTGTGGTGTGTGTGCGCCAGTGTACGGGTGTACAGTGCGTGTGTGTGTGTGTACGTGCGTGCGTGCGTGGGAGTGTGTGTGTGCACGATGTGTGGTGTGCATGTGGTGTGCGCGTGTGTACAGGTGTGTTTGTGCACGTGCCTGTGTGTGGTGTGTGTGCACGGGTGTGTGGTGTGTGCGTCTGTTTGGTGTGTGCATGCATATGTGCGAGTGTATGGGTGTGTGTTTGTGCGCATGTGTGTGCGTGCGTGTGCATGCATGCGCATGCGTGTGTGCGTTACTCTGATCGACAGGGCTGGGAGACATGCTCATTCTCATGAGGCCTTTAACCCTCCTGATGGCTCACACAATGGGGTGTGAAGACACAATAACAATCTCTCACTCCATATTACTCCTCCTCTCTATCACGCACGCGCACATGCACACACACTTAGCTGCTTCCTGTTTCCATTATGATGCTAATGAATGAGGTGATAAAGGAAGCAGCTTTAAGATGCAGAACTGTAAGGGTTAGACAATGAGGTCCAGGAAGCCTGTGAACTGAGCCCCTCACTCATTTAAACACTCTAGTCTGCCAACGGCACTGTAATATCGTCCCAGGAATGTCTCTGTCCCATAAAGCATCTTTGGAATGTGAGCTCCAGGTCCACTCCCACTTCCCGGGTGGATAATCCCTGTTCTGGGACTCTCGGGTTCCAGATTGGCTCAACGGAGTAACATTCCTGTTGTTTCAGTCCAGTGAGCTGGACAAACTTGACGTGAGAAATATGTCTGTATCAGCAAGCCTCACTCAGCTCCAGTTCACTGAGTGTTTTAAACAAACCCAGAAACCTTTGCACAGCTCCTGAAACAGGGGAGTCCTGAAAGGTTCCTGTTCAGTATTTTTAAACCTTTCACAACTTCCTAAACACAACTAATCCAGGTTTTTGGGACATGAATTCAGGTGTTGCGCTGTAAGTGCAGTTATAGAGAACTCCACCCCCAGGGCTACTAAAGGACATCTGATTAATATCAACAGCCAATCAGAGGTGCACGGGAGGCCTAGGACGAAGGCCCTGAGGAAGATGAGGGTACCATGCGGGCTGGGAACACACTAGTGCATGTGAGTGTGTTTGAAGGAGTTATAAATTATTGTCCTGCAAATCTAATGAATTCCCAATAATGTATTAATGTTTTACGTTAATAATGTTTTACATTACTAGTAAAAATGTTATTACAATAACAGTTGTCATTGTATTACATTAGACAAATGTATTGCATTTTTGAGTGAGTTAAGCACTTTTATTACATTTCTGGATGTTATTACAGTATTGGGCTCTGCAGGAGACTCAACAGACACACATCCAATAGAAGGACTATACCTCTCCGTGTCCATGGCAACCGTGCCACAACCCCCATAACCCCCTCCTGCTGCCTGAAGACAGAGAGAAGGAGAGGGGGGGGGGGAGTGAGTGAGTAAGTGTGTATGTGCGAGCATGCGTGTGTAAGAATGTGTGTGAGTGCGTGCGTGCGAGTGTGCACACGTGTGTGTGTGTGAGAGTGTGTGTGTGTGTGTATGTACGTGAGTGCACACGCGGGCGAGTGTGCGTGTGTGTGCGGGCGCGAGTGTGTGTGAGTGAATGAGTGGGTGGGTGTGTGAGTGAGTGGGTGGGTGTGTGAGTGAGTGGGTGGGTGTGTGCACAAGTGTGTGCTCGCACGTGCAAGTGTGTGTCTGAAGGTGTGTGAGAGTTCGCATGTGTGCAAGTGTGTGTGTGCACGTGCACGAGTGCCAGTGAGTGCTCACAGATGTGGGAATGTGTCTGATGGTGAGCGTGTGTGTGACTGAGTGTTTGTGCACGCAAGTGTGTGAATGTGTGAGTGTGCAAGTCTGTGGGTGTGCGAGTGTTTGTGTGCAAATGTCCGTGTGTGCGCGCGCGTGAGCATGTGCATGTGTTTGTGAGTGTGCGTGCGCGTGAGTGTGTGTGAGTGAGTGCAGTCGAGTGCATTCTGGGATACAGCAAGAGTGTGAGTGACCCCTGCATAATGAAACTCATGCGTACACACACACGCGCATTCACACGTGTACACGCAGTCATACTGACGTGTGCGCACACATTCAACGTGAACCCACACACTTGTGCACACACGCACTTATGCAGGCGCACACACATATGCATACGGACACATGAGCACGTGTCCAAACACGCACAGACAGCACACAGTACACATGCATATGCACGTTCACTCACTTCCATACACTATGTACATGTGCGCGCGCACACACACACATACACAAACACACTTCTACACACCATCCTGTTTTACCCAAAATCCCAAAACAAATCCAGCAGCAGTTTATAGGCAGTAGAGTATGACCTTTATTCTACAGGACGTATGTACAAAACACAGAGCAGGTCAAAGTCTTCAACACTAAAGAGGTAAAACACTGCATTTAAACACCTCCATATTATTAGCCTCTTTCACACACACACACACACACACACACACACGCACGCGCTCACACACACACACACACAGGTATGAAGAGGCTCTATACAGTTTCCATTCAAACTAATAATATTAATATTAATCTTAAATTACTTCTATAATCTTTTGACTCTTTACAAGGTTCTGGTTCCTTTTTTCTTTATAAACATCAGGACTGCAGCTGCTCAGGGACAAAAACACATGCAACACAAACAGGAAGTGATACACCACTTTGTAATCAGGACCAGGAAGTGATGCACCACTGTGCATCAAAAAACAAGCATCCGAGCTCAGAAAGAAAAATTAAACGAAAACCAAAGTATCAGGTTTTACAAAAATTCAGTCATGACAAGGGTCCTTGAAAAGTCGCGGCCAGGCCAGCATGCGCGGGGTTCCGAGGACAAGCCATGTTCTTGTGCCATCTTCAGTCCTTCCTCCAGACATCCCCACAGAGGAAGGTTACCAGTCCACTGGGTGTGTGTGTACACAGAGGCCTATGACCCCACCAACTCACACACACACACACACACACACAGCCATCTGCATGGTGAGAGAAGGGCATGTTTCACACCAGTGGTCACAGTGCGACATGGCAAAGCAGCACTGACTGTCTGTCTCTGTCTGCACATCAGTCTGTCTGTCTGTACGTCTGTGTCGGTCCTTTCTGTCAGATATCCTGACTCAGACATCTGGTTTAAATAAACCCTGGAAACAGTGCATCTGATCTACTGACTGGGTTTCCCTGTTCTGTTCTTTTGTTAGTAGAAGACGTTTGGGGTTTGGCGGGTACAGAGGTGTTTTGGTTTTGGCGGGGTTTTGTCTGACCAATAGAGAGAACGGGCACAGTATTAGTAGTGTGATCATACACTCACTGTGTTTAAATACTCACACAACATTGTGACAGGGTCAGCGTGTGTGTGTGTGTGTGTGTGTGGTGTGTGAGATGAAAAATTCTGCATGGTTCATCTGGTGACGCAGGACACAATGTGTAGGGGAAATGTGTGTGGTCAGACACGTCACACACACATCAGGGACATCAGCTGTGAACATGACCTAAACCCGGTGGACATCATCTTTAAATACATGAAGGCACGTCCCTCTCTCGCTCCATCTTGACAGCAGCGAGGACATCCACCCCTGCTATAACATACCTGCTCTGGAATCACAATCAGCTAAAATCTTCATTAGCTTTTTATTGACACACTGGGAGACATCTGCTTTACGAAGCCCAAAACACCCCTGTAACACCACCCCCTCTACTGAACTGATCTACTGAACAGGTGTACAGCAGCTAACAGGAGTCACGTTAAACTACAAACACACTTCACACTTAACGAACCACTGTAACAGTACCATGTGGCGGGGTTATGGGTGATTGACAGTTGCACCTCCTTTGCAGATAGCCAGAGATACTGACCCTGTTCAATTTGATTGTCAGAGCATGAGACTGTCCATCAACAGATGGAGAAACAGGTTAAAGGCTGAGAAGCCACGACGTCCTCCATCAGAAGGCACTTTGCAGTAGACGGAAAGGTTATGGGTTACTGCAGCATGCTAGGGTCTGTCGGAGATGTACGTACGTGTGTGTGCGTGTGCGTGCATGGTGAGGTGGATGTGTGTAGGGTGTGGTGTGTGGTGTCTCAGTGGTTCAGGTACTGGACTAATCAGAAGGTTGGCAGTTCAAGTCCAACCACTGCCAGGTTTCCACTGTTGGGTCCCTGAACAAAACCCTTAACCCTCAATTACTCAAGTTGTGACAGAATAATAAGTCACCAAATTCTTTGGATAAAAGCATCAGCTAAATGCTATGATGGAGTGTGTGTGTGCATGTGGAGAGAGGTTAGCTCTGGGGTTTGGAGGAGAGAAGAGGATGAGTGAGAAGACGACAGCTGTGTGCTTGCTGCTATTTGACCTCTCTCTCCTCTCACACCCTAAGGGCCTGGGGCCTGGATTATTAATGCTGTCCAGTTCTCATCTCTCATCATCTCTCCATCTTCTACTCAGGAGTGGAACAGTCGTGTCTTCTCAGGTGTGCGCATGCGCTGTGGATTCAACTGAGCCAGCTGAGATGGTGAGGGTGGGACATCCTGTCTGTATGGACCCTTGGAATCCTGGGATTCATAGTCCTCCTGCACAGAGGCCCCTCTTACTTCCTGCTCGCGACGTCTCTGTTCCTGTCGGAGCAGCTCCCGCGCCTCCAACAAAACCCGAGCATTGTAGCCTCCACCCGCTGAGGAGGTGGGGATGCCGTTCCTCCAGGAGGGGTGGGGGACAGGATGAGGGGTGGGGTGAGGGGTGGAGTGAGGGGCGTAGCGGGAGCCCTGGTAACTGGATGGGTGGAGCTTTTCCCACGGGTCCTCACACACACTCCCAGTAGCCTTATGAGGGTGACTGAGAGAGGGAGAGAGAGGGAGGGAGAGAGGGAGAGAGAGGGAGGGAGAGAGAGGGAGGGAGAGAGGGCGAGGGGGGAGGGGGGATTAGACACCAGGTTTGTGCGTGTGTGTGTGCGTGCGTGTGAAGGAGAAAAAAAACAAGCAGATTAGGAAAACAAGTGGAGCTGCACATGTCCACATTTACA
>NC_137507.1:30292500-30340000 GCF_041902795.1 Electrophorus electricus
GGGTTAGAGTTAACATACCAGGGTTAGTGTTAGACTTGGGGTTAGTGTTAACACTTCAGGCAGTGGTGGATGAAAATGAATATTTCACACCACCCACCATGTTTGAAGGCACTAAAAGCTGCACACGCGTGCGCACACACACACACACACACACACACACACACACACACACACACAACGGACTTCAGTTCACCTAATGTGCACGCACACACGCACGCGCACACACACACACACACACACACACATTTGTTCATCATATACACAGAGATCTTAGTTCACCGAATGTGTACACACACACACACACACACACACACACAAACTAATTCACCTTATGTACGCACGCACACACAGACCAAATATACATCTACTGGCAATAGAAGTCTCCATTGCCCAACATTGCACTCTGCAGCAGACAGACAGAGTAACGGCTCCCTGTGGTTACGGTAATGATGAGTAAAAAGGACCCATCAAAAATGCATGAGGGCCCAGCAATGCAACGCAATGCAGCACAGCAAAGCACAACACAGCACAACATAGCAAAGCATAACAGCACATCAGCACACAGCACGGCACCAACACAACACAACACACTGGAAGACACAAAGACTTGGAGGATCCAGTCCAGTATCCAGTCCAGCAGTCAGCTTCATAAACAGCCCCCCCTGGGCATGACTACCCCTGTGTGTGGGGTCACCCTTTGTCTGTTAGAACTAGCCATATACTCCCTGTGATGTTTGAGTATCAGTATTGTGTTTAAGTGTGGGGCACATATGAGGGTGTGTGTGTGTGTGTGTATTTGTGTGTGTATGCATGTGTGCTGTGTATTAGTGTAGCTGTAAAGTCACCTACATTCTCACTCACTCACCCTCCACTAGATGCTTCAACCACCCTCCCCCAGCAACCACCCTCCTATAGTAACAACCCTCCTATAGCAACAACCCTCATATAGCAACCACCCTCCTATAGTAACAACTCTCCAATAGCAACCACCCTCCTATAGTAACAACCCTCCTATAGCAACCACCCTCCTATAGGAACAACCCTCCTATAGCAACCACCCCCCCTCAAAATTCCCTCAGACAGCACAATGCCATGTCATCGCACCCACAACTGAGCGTACACACACGCAAGCACACGCAAGCACACACAGTGACGTCCAAGTAAGATCAGGATGAGTGTGAGGTTGAGCAGGGCCAGGTACCTGTGTGCAGGTATGTTACTGTACATCCTCTACAGCTTAAACGGCCATAAAGGCCAAAACATCCAGTGTGTGTGTGTGTGTGTGTAATAAAGAATATACACAGAGTTTCCAGAAAGCACTTCCACTCAGAATGAAATCCAGGAGCCAAAGTCCCACAGAGCCCAGAGCTGCACTAGTCAACTTACACACACACACACACACACACACACACACACACACACACCAAGGCTCCAGCTCCCACATACACACACACCTCTCCGCCTGTCTCTCAAACACACACCCACCCACACCTCTCTGCCTGTCTCTCAGAAACACACACACACATGCACGCACACACTTCAAATACACACAGAATAAGTTTATAACGCATCTGCCTGGAAGCAGGCTACAGTGCACCTGGACCGAGAGCTGTAGACTGAAACATTCCCTCGCCTCAGGCACTCAGAGCCCTGAACAGATATGCCAAACAGACACTTACACACTCAAACCGAACTGCTACCTCAGCTCAGCACTGTCTGCACCACTTGCTACACCCTGTCATTTTACACATGCAGTTAAGATTTACTGTATATGGATGTGAATGGACACCCCACCCCTGTCCAGTCTACTGTGGTGTCCTGGGCTCAGTGGCTGTTCATCTACTGTGTAGAAGGTCAGAGACTGTGTATTAAGTGCAGTGTACATGCTGTTGAGAGGTATGAGACAGAGCTGAGAGGTATGAGACAGAGCTGAGAGGTATGAGACAGAGCTGAGACAGTGTTGAGAGGTACTTCTCTGAGCAGAGGCATTGCTGGCTAGTGTAGACGAGCTTACAGTGGAAGACAGCGGGTTTCTATGGTGAGTTTTGGAACAGCTTTGAGAAATGTCTGTCCAAATCTCCACAAAGAACTTCCTTTTAGTCATACACACATCAAAAAATGAACTCTACACATTCACTTGTTCACACACTCACCCTATACTCACCCTGACACCTATAGCACGCTCTAATTGTTTCCTTTGCGAGCCAACATAAGTATACTGGCCGCGAGAGACAAAACTCTCAGCACTGTTTTCTGGATATGAATATAACTGGTGTGTGTGCAGCCTGACTGCAGCGTAGACATGCAGGGAACTCCCCTCTCCTGCCTCTACCTCTCTCCATAAAAGAGAACATCAACCTCCACAAAGGTCATAGCAAGGTCACAGTAATATAAATGTGCTCCCCTTTGGGATTGTGAATTGACTAATTGTTGAACATCTGCACAGTTCATTCTGCTTCCTCTCACCTCTCATTTCTTTCGTCAGCAAGCTGTTATGGTATTCTGTTATGAGCTGTTATAACATGCTGCTATTAGCTGTTGTGATACATGATGCACATTACAGAGACTGAAGAGGGTATAGCAGTCTATGATCTGTGTGTGTGTGGGTATGAGGAAGAGCTCAGAAAAAGAAGAAGAGCTTTGATTTATGAGTCCTCCACATACCACATTGTGTGTGTGTGTGTGTGTGTGTGTGTGTGTGTGTGTGTGAGAGAGTGAGTGAGTGAGTGAGAGAGAACTGTCAGTAGAATTCATTACCTCTGTTTAAGGAATGCACTATATACTGACTGCTCATTACTCAGGCCAACAGGGTAAGCAGGCACACAGCCAGGAGTGTGTGTGTGTGTGTGCTGAAGTGAAGTTATTCTTCTGTCTGATCATTAGACGGACTGATTACATCAAAGACTCTTTACTAAATAAAGGGAGATGGTGTATTAGTGTGTGCGCACACACACACACACATACACACACACAGTTCGTTAGGTGAGAAACAGGAACAGAGAAAAGGGGAGACTAAAAAAAGAGAAAGTGTGTGTGCATCTGAGAGAGTGAGAGTATGTCAGAGAGAGAGAGGAGGAGAGAGGGAGGGAGGGAGGGAGGGAGGGAGGGAGAGAGAGAGAGGAGGAGAGAGGGAGGGAGAGAGAGAGAGGAGGAGAGAGGGAGAGAGAGAGAGGAGGAGAGAGGGAGGGAGGGAGGGAGAGAGAGAGGAGGAGAGAGGGAGGGAGGGAGTAAGAGAGAGAGAGAGAGAGAGAGAGAGGAGGAGGGGGGGGGCACACATGTGCACGCACGCACGCACACACCCCCCACCATGCGTGCCCTTTAATTAGCACTCACTCACTCACTCTCTGTTGTTCTCCTCACCACCTCCCTGGTCATGTACCTGTTAGCAGTGTGTTGGCTCCACCCCCACCTCACCCACTCACTCTGGGACAGTGCGCCCTACCTGAGCTGCGTGGGGTGAGTGCGTGGGGTAAGTGCATGGGGTGAGTGCGTGGGGTCTGCAGCACCTCAGCACAAGCACAGTAGAAGCATCTTTATAACATGTGTATGACTTCTACAACTCAGTATTTTGGTTTAACCTTCTGTCATCTTCTTTTTAGTCTACCTTTACTATGGTGAAGAATGTCCTACATTACCCATAGGGCCAGTTTCCTCCTAGCTCAACGCAACAGTATCACACAGCTGCACTGCATCGTGGACCTTTGAGTCTTGTGGAGTCTGTCTTGCTTCTGTGTGCATTTCCCATCAGTATGATGTCCATGTTCCTTTGTTTCCAGGTTCAGTCAGTGGAAACCCAACCACTAACGTACGGTTGACATCTATGATAGCTCCCCCTATTAAACACCAGCATAGGAGTAACAGCTCTGTCCCCATAACCCTGATGTAACTGATGTACCCATGATGTAACCGTGATAGAACTTTGTTTGACAACTGTGACAGAACTGTGATTTACCCATGAGAATTGTGATGCAACTGTGAAATAACTGATGTAACCGTGATGTACCCATAACAGAACTGTGATGTAACCGTAATAGAACTGTGATGTAACAGTGATGTAACCGTAATAGAACTGTGATGTAACAGTGATGTAACCGTAATAGAACTGTGCTGTAACAGTGATGTAACCATAATAGAACTGTGATGTAACAGTGATGTAACCGTAATAGAACTGTGATGTAACAGTGATGTAACTGTAATAGAACTGTGATGTAACAGTGATGTAACTGTAATAGAACTGTGATATAACAGTGCCCCAAAGAATAATCTGCTCATAGTAGTAACGAAACAAAATGACCAAATTCTCACCACATAACAAACACGATCACCTCATGCATGATAATGTACAGTGTTGGACTCGGGGCAGGACACAGGACAACATTGGGGGCAGAACACGAGACAACACAGGCGGCAGAAAACAAGACAACACAGGCGGCAGAACAAGAGACAACACAGGCGGCAGAACACGAGAGAACACAGGTTAACCCTAACTAGCAGATATGTTATTTCAGATGAGGATCCTCTGACCATCAGCACAAAGAGCCACACCTTTCCTAACCCTAACCCCGCCTTCCTAAACTTAATCCCACTTCTTTCCTAACCCTAACCCTTCCTAACATTAACCATACCTTCCTAAACTTAACCCCACTTTCCTAACATTAAGCCTGACTAGACTAGAGGGAGACTGAGAGAGAGATTAGAGGGAGACTGTGAGAGAGACTGGAGGGAGATGGTGAGTGTGAGAGTAAATATTCCTGTGGGAAAGCTCAACCAGATAGACATAAAAAACACAGAAAACAGGTTTTACTCAGACAGGTAATACTCTGAACAATGATTAGCCCAACTCACACTCACTCATACACACACACACTCACACACACACACACACACACACACACACACACACACACACACACACACACACACACACACTCACAAAGACACACACACTCACACACACAGCCCTGCTCAAATCCAGGTCAGTTTTACACACCATTAATCATTAAAACAACACAAATTTATATTCATCGAAGCTATACACCCAAGTTTCTCAAACACACAATAAATGTCATTCATGTTCTCAGACTAGATTATATGTGACTGATTCTTATTTAAAATATAACTTCTATCCAGTAGAGTTACAAACACAGAGAGAGGGAGAGAGAGAGCGAGGTAGGGAAAAGAAGGAGAGAGAGAGGGAGAGAGAGGAAGAGGAGAGAGTGGAAGAGCTCCAGGGTTTTCTTCTGCCATGATCGACACCCCGCACCACACACACGCACGCACAGATACAAACAAAAGACACACATGCACATTACACACAATGACACACACAATGACACACAATGACACACAAAAGCCGCCATCAAGGACTAACACCCCTGTAGTCCTCAATCACTGAGGTTATTAGCCTACTTAAAAAACCACGCCTAGCAACAGAGCTACTCTGGCCTAGATCTGACAGCAGAACGCAGGGGGAGACTGATTGGGGGGGGGGGGGGTGATGGGGGTATGAGGGGGGCGTGATGGGCGTATGAGGTGGTTGAGGCGGGTATATGGGGGTGTGATGGGGTGTGTTCACAGCAGTGTGGAGAATGTGTGTTTTTTTAAACCATTAGGAAGAAAACATGATGGACACGTCCACATTAGAGACCAGTCACATTGCTTTTACACTACTGCTCACCAGAAACACACACACAAATCTCAACACCACACTAGAGACCAGAGTCACTCTAACCCCAATGACACTGTCAGTAATACAGCTAGCAGCTGGGTCTGAGTGTTCACATGCACTCATAAGGTAGAGAATCGCTCAAGTCAATGACCCTACACTAACAATTCAGTAACTACAATAACACTGAATTATCCCTACACTAACACTACGATAACTACACTAACACTTAATTATCCCTACAAGAAACTAACACTAAATTATTACTACACTAACACTATACTAAGACTACATTAACCCTACACTAACATTAAATAAACCCTACAATAACACTAGACTACCACCAATAACCCTACACTAACACTACAATAACTACACTAATACCACTAACCCTACATTAATTCAGAGAATTCCACACAGCCACACCCCTCTACACACATCCCCTCTACACACACACACACACACACACACACACACACACACACACACACACAGTTAAGGTGCCAGAGGAATGTGAAGCTGCTGACAGATTGACACTATTTTAGCCAGAATGAACAAATCAGGTGTGTGTGTTACAATCAGCTGTGTGAAAAGAGGCAGATATACTATATCATCTAACCCTAATCACCCACACTAGCAGCTAGGATGGTGGAAACCGGGGGATAACCAGCCCGACCCCAACATTCAGATTAAGACCAGACCCCAAACATTCAAACAGTAGTGAGACAGGTTCATCAGTGTTAGAGCAGTGAGACATGTTCAATAGTGTTGAGTAGTGAGACAAGTTCATCAGTGTAAGAGTAGTGACCTCATCTCACCTCATCAGTTAGCAGACACCCAGCTTGGCTTTATGAGCACAATGCATGCAGGTTGGTGGACAGCAGGATCAAGTGTATATTGGCTCACACTAAAGCCCTGTTAGAGTTATATGGTGGTCTGCAGTGGACAATTTCTACTCAGCCACACGACCTGCGTTAATGACTGAAACAGTTCAGGCTAAGCCCAGCTGGAGGAAGCATAAGAAAAGGAATGTAAGCCAGCCTGAGTCTGCTCCACTGGTGGAGGTTTCCTCTGTCTCCCAGCCTGGTCCTGCCCCTCAGCCCAAGACCCTGACCTCCGAGGTGGAGGCATCCATGGATTTTTTGTGAATGGACTCTATGTTCTATGTACCCATGTCAGCAGACCTGCACAATGGAACATGTGGGGAGGAGTAAGGGCCTGAGGGATCACGCAGGGGCTTCACTATCTTCGTGTTCCCTTGTGATACAGGTTCTGCATCTCAGCTTCCTCACAGGACACGCCCACAGCAGCAGCCACACCCCAGTGTCCGTCGCCTGCCACAGCTACACCTCCGGACATTGAAGTGGAACGCGCAGGACAGCCTCCGAACCTCCCGGACTGGCCACCCTGGAAGGAGGCTGCCCAGTCTGTTTCTGTTCTCACCTCATGCCAGGCCAGTCCCAGCTGTGCCCCTAATGGCTGCTTCACATAGGCCTCTCATGACACTCAGAACTCTGGAGGCCACATCCTACAGCCAGTCAGTGAGTCCTGAAGCCTCTTTACTGGCCTCGCGGACTCCAGTGACTCATGGACCCTCTGTGGCTGCCCAGTCAGCCCCTGTGACTACCTCATGTTCCTCCCATCACCTGTTCAGGACACCATGTTTATGTATGTTGTGATTCTGTTCTATTGCCAATATCTGTCTATGTTCCAGTTCCGGTTTCATTTGTAAAATGTATAATCCGTTCAATGGTTCGGCATCCCGTTTTTCCTTGTTTCCAGTGTGTGTCCATTTAGTCTTGGTTCTGTTCCCTGGTTCTTGTTTTTGTTGTTTTTTTTTTTGCTTTGTGCGTCGGGAGGGGGGGGGGGGGGGTTTGCTTCCACTACATTCGCCCCTCCCTGACATTGCAGTTCCCATGGCAATTCCACCATGTTGATTTGTTTCCTTATTTTGTTTCTTTTGGTTTCTAGTTGTTGCCATCACCTGTATCGTGTTAGTCCTTATTAGTCTCTATATTCAAACCCAATGTTTGTGTTCAGTTATTGTGAAGTCTCATCATCGTTTGATATGTTTCTGAGCCATTGTTTATCATTGTCTATCTCTGGTTTGTGGGAACTCTGCCTGTTTTTGGATTACCCTCTTTGCCTGTTCCCTGTCTGTTTTGTTTACCTGGTTACCTGCTTTTTGGATTTGCGACCCTGGTTTACGTTCTCTGGATTACGACTGTGTTCTCTAATAAACTGCATTCACCTTACTGCTGTTACTGCTCCATCTCCATGGTTACCACTGTCACACACATACACTGGCATCACCAGAGTTTTCTTCTATTTCAAGCATTTCTCTGGTCCGCCTGGTGGAGACTCCAGGCATGTCGGGTTTGAGGTGAACTATGTGTGCATGAAAACATGGCTAAGCGCACACACGCACACAATCACACCACACACACACTCATACATGCAGACATCCCCACCCCCCCCACACACACACACACTCTTCTATTTAATAAACATATGCACACGCAGACAAAAAAGACACCTACTGATACCTAATAAACATGTAGTCACACACACACACACACACACACACACACACACACACACACACACACACACACACACACTTCCTGTGTTCTTTGAAGATTGGCTTCCCTTTGTATGATCCTCAGGAATATTCCCACAGTGCCATTCTGCAAGTCCCAGGGTGGAATGTGCTTCACTTCCCGTTTCCTGTAAGTTCTTACAGGAAGTGCCCTTCCTGTCTCTTGGGGGTGTGAATGTCTGAGACTCAAATCTTCAGAAAGTCTTACACACACACGCACACACTTCACACATGCACACACACACCTACTCCTCAACACTCCACACACACAACCAGACACACTCCAACACTTCATACATACATTATGAAAAATTACATTTCTGTTGCACAGACTGACAGACATGTATGATACAAAGTGTTAAGATGAATAATACAGCTGTACCACATTAGTACTTCCAGTCAGATCACACCTTGCCATCACCAGCCTCATGAGTGGAGCTGACAGGTGGAGGTGAAAGGTGTAGCTGACAGAAAAGAAGGAGCACTAATTTGCACTGAAATTCTTTACTTTTGTTCACAACAGGGAACAAAAGGCTAAAAATAAAAATCACAATCAAACCAGGACACAAAATATGAGACCCAACCCACCCAACCTAAATCTTAGTGAGGAATCAGAGACTCCGGTGGAAACCGTGCAGAGAGAACATGGAGCCTCCACCCAGATAGGGACTCGAACCAAAGACCATAGAACTGAGAGGCAAATGTACTAACCACCAAGTCACCATGCTACTGCTTAGGGCACTTTTCTTAGGGGACAGTGCTTAGAGGACAGTGCTTAGGGACTTAATCCTTTTGGTCCAACACAGCTATCTGTGTCGCTCTCGTTTCTGTTACCTGGTGCTGGCACAGAGGCTGAGGGAATTATTACCAGAGATGGACCCATCCCAAGGACAAACTCGGGGTAGAATCAAAAGTCAAAAATCAAAATCAAATGTATTTCTATAGTGCTTTTTACAACAGATGTTGTCACAAAGCAGCTTTACAAATGTCAGAGTCCAAGCCCCCAGTGAGCAAGCCAAGAGTGACAGTGGTGAGGAAAAACTCCCTAGAGCACGAGGAAGAAACCTGGAGAGGAACCAGGACTCAGAGGAGGGGCATCCTCCTCTGGGTGACCACGGTCACCACAATAAGTGACTGCGTAGTCACTGGGAAAGATATTTAGAATGAGCAAAATTCACACAATCATGAAAAAATGGTTTTGAACTTTTGGTAAACATCATCCGAAATTTCTGATAGTAAATCGCAACTGAATTGAACTGAGTGAGAGAAAGTGCATAAGTTTGGATTGGGGTCTTAGTGGGTGTAGTGCACTGATTCTTTTTTAGAGTGGAAACAATTGTTCTAGTAGCTGTAAACCCCCCAGTTGTGTGTCCTGTTAACACGGTCATCACCCTCACCTGTCTGAGGGGGGCTGTCCAGGGGCACTGCCGTACACACGGGGCGAGGGCGGTGGTGTGCAGTAGCTGTGGTATGTGCCGCACTCTAACGACGCCTGGTGGGAGGGATTTGGCTGGCTGGGTTCAGAGGCTGGAACACAGTCCTGGATCTCAGCGTAGTCCCACTCCCAGACCTGACGCGCTCTCAGCTCCCGCATCTTAGCCTGCATCCTGCAGAGAACATAGCATTAGAGAACGCTACCTCACACTACCTCACACAGAACATGACCTTACACTACCTCATAACACGACCTCACACAGAAGGTGACCTCTCACAGAACACTACCTCACATGACCTCACACACAATACGACCTCACGCTACCACACAGAATACGACCTCAAATAGAACACTACCTCACACTACCTCACATAGCACACTAGCACCTATAGAACATAAAATAGACAGCACACAATATGAAACAATACTATTAAACAAAACTACTCATTTACTGTGTTAGTCAACATATAAAGTATGTACACACACTCACCATATAATACACCTACACACACCCACCTACCCAGTACACATACACACATTCAAACAATATATACACACACGCACACCCACCTATGCATAACACATACACGACACGTACACACACATGTACTCATACATATACACATTCAACACACACACAGACACACACACACACACACACACATACACACACCATGCACACCCACCTACCCATAACACATACACGACATGTACACACATACACCCCCTGCCCCCCCACACATATGCATGCACTGAACACACACACACACACACACACACACACACACACACACATTCATATATACATATATTAAAAAGTAGTTATATCATGAATTCTGTTTCTTCATTTGAAGTTTGGATTCTTGGAAGCAGTTTTGTTGATGTTTTGTGGAAGCGACCTCATACACTCAGTTGGGCTTATGATCTATGTGTATCTGATCTACTTCAACAGTGCATCTTGTAAACACAATTACATTAACAACTGGGCTAAAACAGCGGCTGTGTGTGAGGCTGGATGGGGAGGAAGTGTGTGTGAATGTCAGGACACAAGGATCTGATCTGTGATAAAGATTTAAAGCCCATTAATGGACAAAACAATTGAGCAATAACTCTTACAGAAGGAAGCACTGAAACACACCTACAAGCACCTGACAGACAGGAAGTGTGAAGCTGATTTGAGAAGGGAGAATGTGTGTGTGTGTGTGTTCGTGTGTCAGTATGCATGCGTATGTGAGTGTCAGTGCATGTGTGTGGTGTGTGTGTGTGTGTGTGTGTGTGCGCGCGCGTGGTGTGTGTGTGTGCGTATGTGCGTGTGCGCATGTGTGTGTGTGTGTGTGTGTGTATGTGCGTGGTGTGTGTGTGTTTACCTCTACGTTCCTCTCTCATTCTCTGGGTCTCCTCCTCAGACACCTCTGTGAGTGTGTGTGTGTGTGTGTGTGTGTGTGGGTGTGCGTGTGTGTGTATGCGTGTGCGCATGTATGTGTAAGTGTGTGCGTGGCGTGTGTGTGTGTGTGCGCGCGCATGTGTGTGTAAGTGTGTGTGTGTGTGTGTGTGTATGTGCCTGGTGTGTGTGTGTGTGTGTGTGGTGTGTGTGTTTACCTCTCCTGTTCCTCTCTCATTCTCTGGGTCTCCTCATCAGACGTCTGTGTCTCTGCTGCTCTCCACTTCCTGTCAACTCGATCATCCTTACGATGCTTCCCAAACCTAACACACACACACACGCACAATAACACAATGATTAAGTAATGCCCTCTTACCCACAACCGACTCTACACACACACATGCCCACACACTCATATGCATGCATGAACACTAGCAATCAAATAAGTCAGTGAGATTAGTGTGGTCATCAAAACTATCAGACCCAAAACAGTCCTGAAAATCAGCTCTATCGAGCTCCAGTTCTAGAAGACACCTACAGAGCTTGAAAAAACCCACAGAACACTAGAACACATTCACAGAACTTTTCAGAACATCTGCAGAGTTCTAGAGATCATGTCTAGAGAACAAGTGTAGATTTAGAGCAGCACCCACCAAAACACTCACCCTCCTCGTCTCCCACACACACTCATGCACACTACAGCCGCTGCACAGATCTGATGTCTTGGCACTGAGAGCTGAAGATCTTTTGTTCAACCTTTACACTGGATGTTTGCATTGAACAACATTCTGTCTCCCTCGCTTCCTGTCTCACTCCCTTCCTGTCTTTCTCTCCCTGTGTGCCTTAGAAAAGTTGATTAAATGTTGGCGTTTTGAAACTACTCTGCCATTTGGACAGCTGTTGCTCGCAATTTCCTCATGGCAGTAACACGGAGGGTACCGGAAGAAGAGAGAAATCTCTCCACGTAGAAATGAAGTCTGATACCATCATTACGGTCACCATCATCATTATCTGTGCCATTGTCTGCATCAGCAGTGAATCACCAGGCTAAGTAAAGTGCACTAGACTTGAGAGTACACTTATAATGGACTGAACGTCATTACCCTGTTTATCTACAACTGTGATCCACCAGCATCCAAATACAAAGCCACACTGACGGGTGTGTGTGCATGCGCGGACGTGAGTGTACTGCAGATCTGTATCTGCTATTCTAGTGACATCATTAATATGGTGAGTGGATCTCTGAAACACACACACACACACACACACACACACACACACACACACACACACACACACACACACACACACACACACACACTCTCCATCCGTGACAGCTTCCAAAACACTGCAGTGACTCTTGTTCTCCATCTCAAAAACTTTCTGACACCCTGAAACTGCAGCTCAGAATTCATCATCCAGCACTGCTGCTGCAATCAGACAGTCACATCCATTCCTGCATCTCCATGACAACCAGCAGAGCCAAACAGCATATATCTGTCTCCCTCACTGACACACACCACCACCACGGGCTAACGGTTTAACACACACCACCACCACGGGCTAACGGTTTAACACACACCACCACCACAGGCTAACGGTTTAACACACACCACCACCACGGGCTAATGGTTTAACAAACACCACCACCACGAGCTGTGGCATGGCGAGTGTGGTGTGGTTAGTGTTGTGAGTGTGGCGTGGCGAGTGTGGCATTATTTCATAGCTGCCTCTGAGCATATACTGCAGATTAGATTGAACACTGTCCTTACCAGACCTTTATTCCACAATTCAAATTTCACTGTTAACTTGGACAAAAGGGATAAAGTTATTTATTATAGTATAAAGATAATAATCTAAGTCTATAATCTGAACTCTGCAGAACAACATTAGGGTTAAAGAGGCAGGAATGGAATACAGTACACAGAACCATGTTTGCATTAGGGTAATCCCATAAATATGAATCATCATGTTTTCTTCATCATAGAATGTGCCCTTCATGGGGGGCAGGGCCTCTTCCACCAGAGCCGCCATGTTGTGTCACCATGTTTCTACAGTAGCCCAGAAAGGACAAACCAAATCTGCTGTAGAGAGCGCCTTCCACTCTCCTCCAAACCACTGAAACTGAACCACTGGTTTCACTTTGGTACTCAGTGTGGCAGTGATCTTGGCTCTATTCACCTAAACATCTGTGTGGTACTCATGTTTGCTCACCCGAACATCACTGACCTAAACACCTCACACCTGACCATCACTGACCTGAACTCAGTGGTTAAGGTACTTGACTTGTAATCGGAAGGTTACCACCACCAAGTTGCCACTGTTGAGTCCTGAGCAAGACCCTTAACCCTCAATTACTCAAGTTGTCCTCAGTCATGAATAAGCCGCTTTGGACAGAAGCGTCAGCTAAACGTAAACATCACTCACCTCAACATCTCTCCGAGCCCCTTCAGCATTCCTTTCTTCACTTTACTCTTCTCTTTCTCTTCTAGTTTCTTTCTCTCTTTTCCTCCTTTCTGTTTCTTCTCATCATGTGCAGCCTGGGTGCCATTGGGTAGCTGCTGCTCAGGAAGTGGTGTGGGGTCAGTTACCGTGGAGAAGGAGTCCCGCCCTGATCGAGAGCTCTCTTCTGTGCCCTCCTCAACTGGGGAGGATAAAAAACAAACATTCAGCTAAATAAATAAACAAACATTCAGCTAAATAAATAAACAAACATTCAGCTAAATAATCAGTTAAATCAGCTGCTTTTTGCAATGTCTTTAAAACTAAACCAATTATGATATTTCCATACGCGCATCCATGACCTCTGCTTCTTCCTCATTGGCTGCTGGCCTGTCATATGATTTGTCAATGGCTGCCCGAAAACTTTCATTACAGCCCCGCCCCCTTATAATGTGGGGGTGTGGTCTGTGGAAGGGGACATCTCCATTGAGGGCTGCTTCAATGACAGCAGTCTGTAAGCTTTCTAATGAGCTGGACTTCCTCAGGCGTAGACATGGTCCAACATCATGCACTGAAGAGCCTGAGAACCAGAGAGAGAAACAGGCATGGAAATGTGGACATAACCATCCAGAAACAGGCAATACAGAGAGGTTAAAATAACATGTGTTGCATAACAGCTAAAACGATGACCCTTGTGTAACTGAATAGGGGAGTGTGCGCGTGTGTGTCTATGGCTCATATACAGCAGTGTGTGAAGGTTAGGCTGTGTGTGCGTGCTGGTGTTTTGGCTAGTGTGTGTTTGTGTACATGGCTTGTACATAGCAGTGAGGGTTAGGGTGTGTGTGTGGGGGGGGCGGTGTGTATGCAAATGGATCATATACAGCAGTGTGTATAGGGGTGTACAGAGTGCATGGTCTAGCTACTCAGTTTGCAAAACAGAGTTTTCAGGAAAGTAGGTTAATGTCACTTTAAGCATTTGCACATCAGATCTGAATAAGGCAGCACATACACCAGCACCTACATGAAGGAGTGTAGTGACACTGATGCAAAGGATGCACAGGCATTATAACAATGTTATAACATTTACTCAGTTATGAGTAGAGGTTGTACACTCACAAAGGTGTAGAACACTTAGATTTAACATGGTCACTTTTAGCTTTGATAAAAAACAGTCCATACAAAAACAATACAGTACTGCTAACACTACAACACCATACAAAAACACTACAACACTGCTAACACTACAGTACTACTAACACTACAACACCTCTAAAAATACAGTACTACAAACACCACCACTAACACTACAGCACCGCTGCTCTGATCCCATGTGTACAGTAAACAATTTCTGGCAGGGCGAGAAATTTTCCACCTCAAACTGGAGACCTGTGCTGATCATATAAAAGTGTACAAGGACCAACAATAAGTGTGTGTGCACTTGTGTGTGTATGTATTCTTGGGTGTGTGTTTGTTCTCACCTGTATGGTTCTCTGTGCAAGAGGTGACGTTAATTACATCAGCCACTGTGAGAGGCACATGCATGCACACACACAAACACACGCACACACACAAACACACACACCAGTGTGTGGTTAGTACAGACATTCATCATGCACAGCTAGCCCAAACATCACATAGCCACATTCACCAACAGTCTAAAGCAATACCAACATGCAGAGTGCATGCACTAACCACCAACCACTTACCCATTAACCACTAACCACTGTTTGTGTACATGGCTCATATACAGCAGTGTGTGAGGGTTGGGTGTGTGGGTGTGTACAGAGTGCATGGTCTAGCTACTCAGTTTGCAAAACAGAGTTTTCAGGAAAGTAGGTTAATGTCACTTTAAGCATTTGCACATCAGATCTGAATAAGGCAGCACATACACCAGCACCTACATGAAGGAGTGTAGTGACACTGATGCAAAGGATGCACAGGCATTATAACAATGTTATAACATTTACTCAGTTATGAGTAGAGGTTGTACACTCACAAAGGTGTAGAACACTTAGATTTAACATGGTCACTTGAAGAGAAGCCTTGTAGGGATTTAGGATTGGAGAGTGCACAAAAACTAGGAGAGCTTACAAAACAGGTTTTGGCATGTATGGGATTGTTTGGATCAAGTGGTGCATTGTTGTGTGTGTATTATGTATTGCTGGATGAATTGTTAATTGTTGCATGTGAATTTTGCACTGCTGTGTTTGAATTGTATAGTGTTGTGTGTGAATTGTGTAGTGATGTATGTAAAAGAGGACTGTGGTTCAGACAATAGTCCTAAATAGTTTATGGGGTTTGGAGGGTTTGTATGATTTGTGGGGTTTGGAGTACCGATGTCCATGCTCCTTGACTTGCGAGTCTTGATGTCAAGATGAGTGGCATCTGTATACTGTTTGGTGCGCTTCTCTGACATGCTCTGCCTTCCGAAGCCCTCCCTCTGAAATACGAGACTTCCATTCTCTCCTCCTACACTCCGAGAACTGAGAGAGCGAGAGAGGGGGGGAGGGAGAGAGGAAGAGGGAAAAAGAGGTAGAGAGCAGGGTGACAGAGAGAGGGAGGGAGAGAGAGAGAAAGAGATAGAAAGTCCAAAGACAGAAATGGAACACAGAGGAAAAGAATGAGTGGATGAAAAATGGAAGGATAAGGAGGAATAAAGGAAGAAGAACAACATGATGAAAGAGACAATAAAAACTCAATGAATATAACCCAGAGGAATTATAATCCAGATGGGTTTAGTAACTATAGGAGTGTAATCCAGAGTACTGGGCTCAGTGACTACAGGAGTGAAATCTTGTCATCCTCACAGAGAACGCCAGAGTTTAAGGAATGTATGTGTTAGTGGATGCTGTGTGGTAGATGTTAAAACTAGTGGATGCTGTCTGGTAGATGTTAAAACTAGTGGATGCTGTCTGGTAGATGTTAAAACTAGTGGATGTTCTTTCTTTCACCTCGCATTCTGGGGGGGTAGCTCCTGTGGCCAAGGGGGTGGAGTCTCTACAGCAAAAGCTATGTCATCATGGGAACTGGAAGATGATTGGTCAGAGAGGTGGGCGGGAAGAACAGATGGCCTGCCGTCTTCGATGATAACAGTGTCATCTTTAGTCATGTTGACCGTGGGAGAAAGCTGATAGTGACCTGATAGGGAAGAAAAATAAAACTACTGCATCACACATACATACACACACACACCCACACACACACACACACACACACATGCATACAGAGCCAAATACACATGCATTCACAGATACAGCAGCATTAAATGAGCTGTGTGTTGGTCACTGATATCACAGCATTGATGTGAACACTCAAGGAAGCACAAGTTCACTCAAGCTCAATTTATCAGCAAGTAAATATTGCTGTGTGTGTTTGTACCACACATTCACACACAAACATCTAACCACATACTAACTCTCAAACACACACACACAAAAATATACAACCACAAAAATGCACAATCACAAAAACACATACCTACATACATACCTACACACAAACACAAACACACACACACACACACACACACACACACACACACACCCCGACATACAAACACACCTATATCCACCTTCAGAAACCATCTGTCTCTAAGATCAAGTGTTTTGTTGCTGGACCTACCACACAGTTTTGTTAAACAGATTGTTTATAACTCTTATTCTTATCATGAAGAGTTCTGATTTATCACGATGATCTTATACCAGTAGGAAGAGAGAAGTCTCACCAGAAACACGCTGGAAGATAAACTGCTCTTATGCTACCCAGAGACTAGCAGAACAGCTGAGAATTAACGGCATTTTAACACTGCCCATTACTAATGTATTTGGGTTATTACTGCAGTCTGGCATCTCTCTTTCTGTGTGTGTGTGTGTGTGTGTGTGTGTGTGTGTGTGTGTGTGTGTGTGTGTGTGTGTGTGTGTGTGTGTGTGTGTGTGTGTGTGTGTGTGTGTGAATGAGAGAGAGAGAGAGAGAGAGAGAGAGAGAGAGAGAGAGAGAGAGAGAGAGAGAGAGAGAGAGAGAGAGAGAGAGAGAGAGAGAGAGAGAGAGAGAGAGAGAGAGAGAGAGAGAGAGCTGGGGGCCATGCTCAACAGAAGTGTGTGTGTAGGTTATTAAAGCTTTATATACAAGAGACAGGAAACGGTGCCGATATCCTGCAGTGGTCAGAATCTGCTCCACTTGTGGGAAACCCTGATGGGGGTATTCTCACACACACACACACACACACACACACACACACACACACACACACACACATACATATATATATATATATATATATATATATCCACTCATGTTGTTCACCAAAACAAAACAAAATGAAATAAAACCTTTAACATAACCCTGTTGGAAATTCCATCACAGTTCCATCAAGACAGTCATGTGTTGGTGTGTTATAGCACGGTTACTGTATCTCACCCAGCCCTCTGCTGCTGATGTGGCTTCGTGCTCTCAGGTTGTCATCGAGACCTTCGATGCCTCTGTACAGGGTGTGTGAAATACGCCGTTCTCCATCATCCAGAGCTGGACTCTGGGTCTGCTCAGGACCACATGGGGTTTCCCACTGACAAACACAGGGAAAAGTTCACCATTGTCCACAGGAAGCAAATTATATTCATATTCACCTTAAAATTGTGCTCAGTGTCTAATACTAATGGAAACTAGCCTGTTAAATTAAAGGAATGCACACCTGCTCAAAAGATTACAACTGCATTCAGATAAACTAATTAACTTCCAATGGCAACGGTCAAGCACAGCAGGCTGAGGGAATCACCGGTAAAGAGATGAGTACGTGGGTGTAGAGTTAGGGTTAGTGCGTGTAAGTATGTGGGTCTAGGGTCAGTGCACGTAAGTACATGGGTCTAGGGTTAGGGTTAGTGTGTGTGAGTACATGGATCTAGGGTTAGGGTTAGTGCATATAAGTACATGGGTCTAGGGTTAGCATATTTGTATGGTCATCCCAAGGCCAATACTTTAATTTTCTGCTTTTGAGTATTAAGGAAATATCAGGTATTTAACAAAGATATCTAACAAAGATATTTAACAAAGGATTTAGAGAAGGAATAACCTTTCAATGAGGATGCCTATGTAATGTGATACTTCAGTGAGGTTCTTGTAAAAATTTGACATGTGACTTTGTGGTGGTAACAGGATGTGATGAACGTGTGTGTGTTGGTAATGTGACATTGTAGTTCATCTGGGCCGAGTCCTGTGGTTCATTAAGAATTATCTGAATGCAGTGGATGTGTGTGGCTTCATCAGGAGGAAAAGGAGAAACTGGTCAGAGTAGTCAGCTACTCTGCATATGCAAAGCTATTTTGATTAGCTGGAGCCGTGTGGAATGATGGTTCAATGGTAGATCTTTGGTATCTTGGACTCTAACCTACTGTACTAGCTAGGACACATTCTGTGGGTAAATGACAAAGCACTTTTGTGAGTCGCTCTGGATAAGAATGTCTGCTAAATGCCGTAAAAGTAAATGTAAATGGTGTGGGTTGGGCCTTTGTGTGTCAGCCTTTAGTCCTGCCCTGCTGTTACACCAAATCTTAAGGGATCTAAGGGAACTCTGAATTACCGTTTGCATATATATGTTTATGGGTACAAGGGGTGGGTGTGTGGGTGTGTGTGGGTATGTGTGTGTAAGTAAAAGTCATATGTTTTGTCCCCATAGAACTGGCACTGATATTCCCAGAATACCCTGGGGGATTAATGTAATGCTGCAGAATGCTTTGACCTGATTGGCTGCTCTTAAATCAGATCTGTTCCAGAATGGGTACTCTCCAGAGAGGCAACATGATAGAACAAACTGCCTTTGTGTGTGAGACAGGGTGTGTGTGTGTGTGTGTGTCTGTGTGCGCGCACACGTTAAGACTCTAGGGTCATATAATGAAAGCACAAAGGCAAAATGTTTCTGCAAGCACATTCTAAGATTAGTAAGATTTAATGTGACTGTAGTTTCACACTGAACAACTTCAAGCCTGACTGGAACAGCACACATTATGTTTATCAGACATCAGCAGATATTACAGGCCATTAAAATATAATAATCTAATTTATGTACACTAGACTAAACTACACTAGACTAAAGAGTTTGGGCATCTCTACATGGCTGCAATGTGGAGTTTTACTCTGTAATAACAAAACAGAATACAGAGAACTGAAGATAAACGTCTTTAATTTGGTCATGAAATAAAAACAGCACATTAAATATTGGCTTTCTCAATGTATAATTATTACATCAGATGAGAGAGCAAACAAATTTAATAGTGCCTTGGCATTCATTTAATTAAAAAATTTAATAATTTCCATAAATCCACAGACGCAACCGTTTCAAGTGTCCAGAATTAATTAAATCCTTTTCATCCAAAGTTCCTCTCTGTCTCCATCTCAGCTCTCTGTCTGTGGTCCAAACGATACCAGTCTCTCCCTGTTTTGTACTGTAAAGTCTGATCTGTTTGTCAATCTATCACTCAATTTCATTTTCCCCTCATAATGTCTCCCCTCTCTGTCGCTATGCTCTGTCCTTCCTCTCTGCCTTTCTGCAGTGCCATGTCTTTCCCACTCTCTATCATGTCTGATCTCTCTCCCACTACTGTCTGATCGCACTTTCCATCTCTTTTTTTCTCCATCAGATCTCTCATTTTCTAACTGTTTCTCATCTGACTGGTCCATCTCTTTTCTGGTTTTGTATCTGATCTTTCTATCTCTACTGCCTCTGTGGTCTGATGTCTTCTCCAGTGATTCTGTGCTGTCATATCTCCAGGTCTCCCTCTCATCTGGGCCCTTATTTTCTTTATACTGTCTGATCCTTCTCTCTCTACTGTCTGATCTCTCCTCCAGTGTTTCACTGCTGTCATATCTCCATCTCTCTCTCTCATCTGGTCTTTTCTTTTCTCTGAAGTCTCTGATCTTTCTCTCTCTACTGTGTCTGTCTGATCTCTCCTCCAGTGTTTCACTGCTGTCATATCTCCATCTTTCTGCCTCATCTGCTCTCCACATCTCTCTACAGTGTCTGATATTTCTCACTCTAATGTGTCTATTGTCTGATCTGTCTCCCAGCGTCTCACTGCTCTCATATCTCCATCGCTCTCTCTCATCTCTGGAGTGTCTGATGTCTTCCTCATCACTGTCTGAACTTTCTCTCTTGTATCTGATTACCTCGTTGTTCTTGTTTACTCGTCTCGCCACAATCAGCTGGATCATTCCACGCTTGTTGCCCTCTGTTGACATGGATGTCCTCAGCGTTTCCATAGCGTCGTGATTGGTCTTCCCTAACAGTGATTCTCCATTGACAGCAATGAGCTGGTCGTTCACTCTCAGCCGTCCGTCCTGAAGCCCGACAAAAACATTCATCACTTATTTACCACCACTGTGTGCCTACGTGTTCATGTGTGTGTAAGGGTCTGACCTTGCATGCTGCTCCACCAGTGATGATGGACTTGACAAAGATTCCAAGGTCGGCATGGTTCTCCTTTGACCTATTTCCTTTCACACTGACCCCTAACCCTGCAGAGCCGGAGTCATTCAGGGGTACTTCCAATGTCAGGAACTCCCGCGTGCCATCAGGAGTCAAAACCATCTCCTCCTCCAGCTGAAGTGGGGAAACAGGGAAGAAGAGAAAGGGAGAATATCACAGGTATCAGTAATGAGAATCTCAGCCAAACCACAGGACAAATATCAGCTTAGTATTATTGAGGAAAGCATAAAGGATGTCAGACACTGGATGTTGAGGAACTTTCTCTCACTTAATCCTGACAGAACAGAGGTGCTTCTATTAGGCCCAGGGACAGATACACCTTTGCTCTCTAATTACTCAGTGAACCCCATTGGTCTCCCAATCACATCTTCTCTAACAGTTATTGGAATAATATTATTATGTTAACATTATGATGTAATTATTATGGAACTGTTAAACAGTTATTATGGATCCCAGTCTCTTGTTCGAAGCTCATGTAAATAATATTTCTAGGACCACCTTTCTCCACCTCAGGAACATTTTAAAGATTAGGAACATGCTCTGCTCACATGATGCTGAAAAGCTAGTCCATGCATTTACCACTTCCAGATTGGACTACTGTAATGGCTTACTATCTGGCTGTATCATTAAGTGCCTAAACAAGCTCCAGCTAGTTCAAAATGCAGCAGCCAGAGTATTTACTAGAACTCGAAAATCTGATCACATCACTCCTATCTAAGCTACTTTATATTTGCTCCCAATAAATTTCATATTGATCATAAAATACTTCTAATAACCTACAAAGCACTGAAAGGTCTTGCCCCACAGTACCTTAGAGAACTCCTAATGCATTACGATCCACCATGTCTGCTTATAACAAAAGATGCAGCTCTTTACTAGTACCAAGAACAAGAAAATCTACTGCAGGGGGCAGAGCCTTTTCCTATAAAGCTCCCACACTATGGAATAACCTTCCTGTAAATGTTCACAATTCAGACACAATCTCCATATTTACACTAGGCTGAAAACCTATCTGTACAGTCAGTGATTCCTTGTGGCTCTTTCCTTTTAGATGTGCTGCCATATCGAGATCTGCCAGAGTCCATCTTTGCACATTATAGTTCCCTAATTTACACACCCTCATACCTGGACATGCCTAATAAACTTTTCTCTCTTTCTGCCAAGGAAAAACTACCTCTGACAGCAAGATGTTACTGAGACTCAACCCGTCTCAGCTGCCATGGCTACTCCCACCACCTGCTGTAGCCCACCACACCTCCACCCCAGCCAACTACTTCTCCGTTGCCCTTGATGGCGTTCTCTTGTGGGATGTGTTTTGGATATGCGCACACCATCAGGACCAGACTAGGACCTCGAGAAAACTGGATTAGACATTAAGTTGGTTTTTTTTTGCATTTTATTATTTATTTATTTATTTTTCTCTTAAAATTGTTACTATTGTGGTGCCTGTTGTCACCCAGAAGAGGATGGCCCCCCTTTCTTGGTTCCTCTCCAGGTTTCTTCCTCGTGCTCTAGGGAGTTTTTCCTCACCACTGTCACTCTTGGCTTGCTCACTGGGGGCTTGGACTTGGACATTTCTAAAGCTGCTTTGTCACAACTGTTGCGCTTTATAAATAAATGTGATTTGATACCATCACTGCAGTCACTGTCACTGCAGTTACTCTGCTCCATTACTGTTTCTCCAGTAAGCGCGTGTGAAGAGGCACAGTGCTACAGACGTCCACATGCAGACAAATCGGAAACGCATCTGATCCAACGCTACATCTGAACTGAAAGATTAGATCTGTGTCCCTAATTTGTGTCACAGTAAGGCAACAAAAAAGATGAGAGTTACTGATGCGTGGTAATGTTAACATAGCCTAAGTGTGTGAACGTGTAAGTTGGGTGTGTGTGTGCATGCGCGTGTGAGTAAGTGCACAGACATGTCTGTTCAACTGCAGACGGTGTGCGTGACAGAGCTCTATTGACAATTACACCATCCTACAGAGAAATCCACAGCCTGATAACATCTGTCTACTAACACACACACACACACACACACACACACACACACACACACACACACACACACACACACACACACACACACACACACACACTCCCAGAAACAGTGGCTACTGGTGAGTGTACTGGGCTCTGGGCATAAACCGACTGAACAAAAACCAAACCCTTAGAAAATGTGAGTGTGCTAACCCTTTCTCTAGTGTGGGTGTAGGACTCTGCTAAACTTTCCCTATAGCGTGCGTGTAGGACTCTGTGCTAACCCTTTCCCTATAGAGTGTGTGTGTGTGTGAGTGTGTGTGTGTGTGTGTGTGTGAACTCTGTGCTAATAATGTGTGTATGGATCGTGCTAAGATTCATACATTCTCCCTGATCTAATGAGACTGTGCGACTCTTACCAAGTCTCTGGAATCCTGCACTGTAATCTCTGAGTTCTGAAAAGAACAGATGATATGTTTATAACAGGAAACACCACACACACACACACACACACACACACACACACACACACACATACACACACACACAGTTATTTACCAGTTCCTTAGGAAGAAAAGTCTCTTCCTGTCTTAGCACCAAAAGATTCACAGCTCCGCCCATGGGTGTCGCCCTCAGCAGGGACACCACCTCCTCTTGACCACACCCACTGAGATCAACTCCATTCACCTGCACCATTTACAGGACAGCGTTATTCAAGAACAAAAATGTGATTTTCTACAAGTCCCCTTCTCCTGCACATAGAGAGTACACATTCATTAGCATTTTACAATAGTGAATTGCTAAGGGCACAGAGGTCAGGACCCAGACAGACCCAGAGAATCACAGCACCACACAACTCTCACAGCTCTGACTTGCTGCTGATCCAACACGTGGTTCAATTCAGCTTGGAAATACCAGACTTTTCAATTCACTGAGAGTAAAGCAGTGCGATCCAGATGTACTAGAGCAGTGCAATCCAGATATACTGGAACTGTGCGACATATAAGAGTGTTTGGATTTCCTTTGTTAGATCAAAGAGCCGTACCTCCAGCAGCCGGTCGCCGGCCTTCAGCTGCCCATCTTTAATGGCCGCACCCCTGGGGAGGATGTTCTTCACGTAGATGGGGGCGGAGCCTCCAAGGGGAACATCTCTGGAGGTAATGCTGAAGCCAAGACCTTCTGGACCTACACACAGACACACACACACACACACACACACACAAAGAGAGCTTACAACTCAAATAGAATTTACAGACTGTTACAGCTCAGAGAGAACACATCAGTGTGTACGTGTGTGTATTTGTGTGTATGGAAATTTGTGCAGTGTACGCAGGTATGTGTGTGTGCATATGTCTATGTACATGTGTATGTGTAGGTCTGTGTGTGTTGTGTGTGTGGGTTGTGTGTGTGTTGTGTGTGAGTGTGTGTGTTGTGTGGGGGGGGATGTGAGTGTGTGTGTGTTGTGTGTGTGGGGGGGGGGATGTGAGTGTGTGTGTGTTGTGTGTGTGTGTGTGGGGGGGGGATGTGAGTGTGTGAGTGTGTGTTGTGTGTGTGGGGGGGGATGTGTGTGTGTTGTGTGTGGGGGGGGATGTGAGTGTGTGTGTGTTGTGTGTGTGGGGGGGGATGTGAGTGTGTGTGTTGTGTGTGTGTGGGGGGGGATGTGAGTGTGTGTGTTGTGTGTGTGTGGGGGGATGTGAGTATGTGTGTGTTGTGTGTGTGGGGGGGGATGTGAGTGTGTGTGTGTTGTGTGTGTAGGGGGGATGTGAGTGTGTGTGTGTGGGGGGGATGTGAGTGTGTGTGTGGGGGGGGGATGTGAGTGTGTGTGTGTGGGGGGGGATGTGAGTGTGTGTGTGTGTGGGGGGGGGATGTGAGTGTGTGTGTGTGTGGGGGGGGGGATGTGAGTGTGTGTGTGTTGTGTGTGTGTGGGGGGGATGTGAGTGTGTGTGTGTTGTGTGTGTGTGGAGGGGATGTGAGTGTGTGTGTGTTGTGTGTGTGTGGGGGGATGTGAGTGTGTGTGTGTGTGTGGGGGGGATGTGAGTGTGTGTGTGTTATGTGTGTGTGTGTGTGTGGGGGGGGGTGTGGGGGGGTGTGAGTGTGTGTGGGGGATGTGAGTGTGTGTGTGTGTGTGTGTGTGTGGGGGGGGATGTGAGTGTGTGTGTGTTGTGTGTGTGTGGGGGGGATGTGAGTGTGTGTGTGTTGTGTGTGTGGGGGGGGATGTGAGTGTGTGTGTTGTGTGTGTGGGGGGGGATGTGAGTGTGTGTGTGTTGTGTGTGTAGGGGGGATGTGAGTGTGTGTGTGTGGGGGGGATGTGAGTGTGTGTGTGGGGGGGGGATGTGAGTGTGTGTGTGTGGGGGGGGATGTGAGTGTGTGTGTGTGTGGGGGGGGGATGTGAGTGTGTGTGTGTGTGGGGGGGGGGATGTGAGTGTGTGTGTGTTGTGTGTGTGTGGGGGGGATGTGAGTGTGTGTGTGTTGTGTGTGTGTGGAGGGGATGTGAGTGTGTGTGTGTTGTGTGTGTGTGGGGGGATGTGAGTGTGTGTGTGTGTGTGGGGGGGATGTGAGTGTGTGTGTGTTATGTGTGTGTGTGTGTGGGGGGGGGTGTGGGGGGGTGTGAGTGTGTGTGGGGGATGTGAGTGTGTGTGTGTGTGTGTGTGTGGGGGGGGATGTGAGTGTGTGTGTGTTGTGTGTGTGTGGGGGGGATGTGAGTGTGTGTGTGTTGTGTGTGTGGGGGGGGGATGTGAGTGTGTGTGTTGTGTGTGTAGGGGGGATGTGAGTGTGTGTGTGTGGGGGGGATGTGAGTGTGTGTGTGTGGGGGGGGGGATGTGAGTGTGTGTGTGTGTGTGGGGGGGATGTGAGTGTGTGTGTGTATGTGTGTGTGGGGGGGATGTGAGTGTGTGTGTGTTGTGTGTGTGTGGGGGGATGTGAGTGTGTGTGTGTGTGTGGGGGGGATGTGAGTGTGTGTGTGTTATGTGTGTGTGTGTGTGTATGTGTGTGTGGGGGGGTGTGAGTGTGTGTGGGGGATGTGAGTGTGTGTGTGTTGTGTGTGTGTGTGGGGTGTGAGTGGGGGGGTGTGAGTGTGTGGGGGGGTGAGTGTGTGTGTGGAGGGGGTGTGTGTGTGGGGGGGGTGAGTGTGTGTGTGGAGGGGGTGTGAGTGTGTGTGGGGGGGATGAGTGTGTGTGTGTTGTGTGTGTGTGTGTGGGGGGGGATGTGAGTGTGTGTGTGTGTTATGTGTGTGTGGGGGGGATGTGAGTGTGTGTGTGTTATGTGTGTGTGGGGGGGATGTGAGTGTGTGTGTGTTATGTGTGTGTGGGGGGGGATGTGAGTGTGTGTGTGTTATGTGTGTGTGGGAGGGATGTGAGTGTGTGTGTGTTATGTGTGTGTGTGTGTGTGGGGGGGTGTGAGTGTGTGTGGGGGATGTGAGTGTGTGTGTGTTGTGTGTGTGTGTGGGGTGTGAGTGGGGGGGTGTGAGTGTGTGGAGGGGGTGTGTGTGTGTGGGGGGGTGAGTGTGTGTGTGGAGGGGGGGGTGAGTGTGTGTGGGGGGGTGTGAGTGTGTGTGGGGGGTGTGTGAGTGTGTGTGTGTTGTGTGTGTGTGGGGGGGGATGAGTGTGTGTGTGTTGTGTGTGTGGGGGGGGTGTGAGTGTGTGTGTGTTGTGTGTGTGTGTGGGGGGGGTGTGAGTGTGTGTGTGTTGTGTGTGTGTGTGGGGGGGGTGTGAGTGTGTGTGTGTTGTGTGTGTGTGTGGGGGGGGGTGTGAGTGTGTGTGTGTTGTGTGTGTGTGTGGGGGGGGTGTGAGTGTGTGTGTGTTGTGTGTGTGTGTGGGGGGGTGTGAGTGTGTGTGTGTTGTGTGTGTGTGTGGGGGGGATGAGTGTGTGTGTGTTGTGTGTGTGTGTGGGGGGGGATGAGTGTGTGTGTGTTGTGTGTGTGTGTGGGGGGATGAGTGTGTGTGTGTTGTGTGTGTGTGTGGGGGGTGTGTGAGTGTGTGTGTGTTGTGTGTGGGGGGTGTGAGTGTGTGGTGTGTGTGTGTGTGTGTGAGATGCCTCACACCAACTTACCACTACCTAGCAACACTCCACACAGTAACACATACTGCTGCTTTGCAACCGCAACACACTTTACATTTACGGCATTTAGCAGACGTTCTTATCCAGAGCGACTTACAAAAGTGCTTTGTCATTTACTCACAGAATATATGCAAAATACTAGTAATAATAGTGCAAAATGCCATCTTAAACAATGATAAGTGCTATAGTTTGTTAAAAAGCATAAATAGTGCCCTACAATAAGTACTAAATTAATTAGTCAATAAGGGAGCAGTGTCGGTTGTCCTTTAAATATTCTGCAAATAGATGGGTCTTCAGTCTGCATTTGAAATGGCACATCCTGCCATGCCACCTGTGCCAACTGTCTGCTTGGTGCTGACAAACCTCATGCCAACAGCTGTCAATTAATTAACACCTTGACCTCAGCAGGACAGACATTACAAGCAAGCAATCACAGACACACACGTGCAAACACACATGAGCAAACATGCACATGTGCTTTATGTAACTTTATGTAACTTATGTAGCTAGAGCTCACTCTGCTACTCCACCACCTCTCTAACCCTGCTCCCTCACCCTGGTTCCAGCTCATGCTGGACCAGTACTGGTTTTGGCTTTGGGTGACAGACTCGTCTTGGCCCCCCACCAGACTCACTGACATTTCACTCAAACTTTTCAGAGTCAAGGGACTCCAGGAAGGCCCAGGTGATTACAGGGTCCTAACATTTCCAAACCATCAACAACATGGTAACCTTTACTGACATTCAGTGAAACCAAGAAATCAACCCCTCTCTCTCAGCAAGCGTAACCTCTGAAGAGTTCAGTCCTTCCACTCAGTGTTTCAGTGGTGTAATATCAGAGTGTTTAACGTATGGGGCGTGATATCGGGGCAGGAGTCTCACATTGTAAGCCCATACTCACCCTCACACCATACTCAGTGGTACCGCTACTATTCTGTTTTTGCAGTAACTTTGCAAAATAACCTGCAGTGGTTATGTTGCCATGTTCCTTATAGTCATTTCTTAGATTACATGTCAAGGAGATGGAACTGAATAGGCAGGAAGTGCTGACATACCTTTCTTGAGCTGGATTCCGAGTCTCCGCCCAACTCTTTTGCTGAAGCCTGGAGTGTGGGAGGAGCTTGGAGCCCGCGGAGGGAAGGAGGCAGGGCCAGAAGGAGGCTTGCCCAATGAGCCCATTGTATGCAGTACAGGTTCGTTCCGTGGGACTGGCCCGTATTGGGCCGTTCTTTGAGGGGAGTGGTTGAGTTCAGGAGCGTCGATTGGCTCACTGGTGAGGGAGTCGGGGCTGAAGTGGCCAGGGTGGGTGTGGCTGAGGGCAGGGCTATGATTGCTGTAAGACATCTGCTCATACTCTGCCCTCATCGCCATGGGAACCACATGGAAAAGTATCAATGCAGACTGCATCGCCTGACGAAACACGTTTTGAGCTCTGACACACACACACACACGCGCGCGCACGCACACACACACACACGCGCACACACACACACACACACACACACACACACACACACACACACACACACACACACAGAGAACAAGAGTTTGCTGTAAATGGGGGAGCTGGGTGGTCACAACACCCACACACACCCCCCCATCCCTTCAGCCACCCTCATCCCCTCCCCCAAACCACTCTCTCACACACCTCCACACCCACACACAACCCCACACACACCCCACACAGGCCCCCATCCCTTCAGCCACCCTCATCCCCTTAACCCAAACCTCACACATCGACACATACATCTCTATATCCAAATCCACATTTCCACACCCACCCTTACCCACACCCCCACCATAAGAACACAGGAGAACATATAAAAACATGTAAAGGTACAAGAGAACAGTGCCTAATGGCTAAAGGTGAGTTGAGGAATAGAGGTCACAGGTCAGTCCTGAAGGACTTACTGTTCAAAGCGCACGTTGCACAGGTCTCTGTTGTTGATGCGAATGATGCAGTCATTCTCCTGGAACAAGCCCTGCTCCTGGGCACGCCCCCCCCACTCTAGACGCTTCACCAACAGACCCAGAGTCCTGCAGCACATGCACATACAATCTTCCTTAACCCTTATCATCAAAGTAAAAGTGAGAGATATTTATGAGATTCAGTGCTTCAAGATTCAGAGTGTTATAACACACTAAAGTCCCACAGACTTTTATATTACACTGTTTGATGTGTCTTACTGGTGATATGTGTGTGTGCGCGAGTATGCGTGCATGTGTGCATGTATGTGAGTGTGTGTACATACATGTATGAGTGTGAGCACGTACGTGTGTGTCTGTCTCTCTCTTAAATCACACACACTCACCTGCGGTCACGACCACTGTAAGGCACAACATGGATACCCAGTGGTCCTCCATCATTAGACACCTCCACCAGCCGGACTATATCCCTGAGAACACACACACACAAGACACCTCCACCAGCCGGACTATATCCCAGAGAAACACACACACACACACACACACACACACACACACACACACACACACACACACACACACACACACACACACACACACACACACACACACACACACACACACACACACACACACGACACCTCTACCAGCCAGACTATATTCCCGAGAGAAGGTTGCATTTATAGATGTGCTGCTTGTATTTATGGACATGCCGTACAAATGAATGATTATTAATGAGAATGTCAATTATTAAAGTAATTAACATTCTCATTGAAGACTTTACTAATGATTAACTCAAACATTTATGAATTATTTATTCAAACCCTCAGACATTTTAGGACAGAAACAGTTAGCAATAGCAAAACCACATCAGTTTTTGAATGAAGTGAGTCAATAAATCAGTAAGCTGACAACTCAGAGTCAGTGAATCAGAGAGTCAGTGAATCAGAGAGTATGTTATTCTAATAGAAACTGCATAGCACAATAAGCTTATAAGAGCTCCATCACAGAGGAGGTTACCTGCATATCAAACTGAGGCACAAAGGTCAATAAACCACAGAATCAGCACACAGAGTAGACGTGATCAGAATGAGCGTGTGAGGCCAAGTGTGTGTGTGTGTGTATATGTGTGTTACAGAGAGAGAGACTTACTCCGGCGAGCTCACTCCTGTGTTCTCTAAGCTTGTGTCGGCACGTCCCACTGGATCAGCGCGGCTGTTCTCCTCCTCCTGGAACAACAGGACAGATCACAGGATCACTGTATGTGTACACAGGTACACATAAGCATGAAAACACACACACACACTTGATGGAGACTATGGCATCAATTATTCAGCAATGCCACATAATGAATCTGTATGTAAGTGTGTGTGTAATATACTCAGTATTCACTGAGTCACTGTGTGTGCTTTTAGGACCAGACTGATCACTGTGGTGTTAAAGATTAATGAGTGCCTGAGTAAGTTTGTAGGTGTGCGTTTGTGTTGGAATGTATCTATATGCACGTTTCTCTCTCCATCTCTCCCCCCCCCCCACACACACACCCCCACACCGTGTCAGAGAACGCCATGAGCTCATTGGGTCCTGTGGTTGTGTGTGTATACACTAGATGTGTAAGGAGTGTGTGTGTGTGTGTGGGGGGGGGGGGGGAAGACTGTATTCTGTTTAGGTCTTCAGTCTGTTTCAGAGACAAATAATGCTCCTGTGTGCTCCTGGGTGACTGCAGGGAGCAGAAGAGATTAAATACAGAGGAATGAGACGAAAGGGGCAGCACACGCACACGAGCACAGAGCCAGAGCAGCACCTACTGGAGAGAGATGGGTGCCAGAGCAGTGTATTCAGCAGAGTACTCTTTCTTTTAGATAATAATAATTATTTTTAAGTATAATTTCAGAATATTATTCTAGGAGTATGAGTTCTCCTTGGAGTTATTTGGAAGAGTATTTTCTATCTTACAAAGAATTGTTCTTTTTCGAACGTTGTTTTTTATCTTCTAGAGAAGTATAGTAGTTTTTTGTGTATCTTTACTAAAGTATTTCCATCTTGGGTGACATTTCAATGTCAAATATCTTACTTTTTATTCTACACATTGTCTTGTTAATCTTTAATCAGTTTACTTTAGAGTAAACACAGGTGAATGGTGAATGAAGAATGAATGAACCTTGAACAGTGGTGGATGTGGCTTGAAAAATCATATTGATCTTAGCTCTGTGATTACTAAATTCGTGTGAATTATGCTAGCTAGCTAATGAATATCTAAGGGATAACTAGCTAAGCTTAGCTATCTTGCTAATTAATATCTCGCTAAGCTTAGCTAGCTAGCTAATGAATATCTAAGGGATAACTAGCTAAGCTTAGCTAGCGGAGTATTTCTGTAAGTAATTGTATATACAAGTGTACTGCACAAAAGCTGGTAAAAAGTGAAGCCACTATGTATCTACTTCCCTCTAGTGGCTGGGTGCAGTACAACATTTAACTCGTTAACGTTACTGCTCATTGTCATGTAGCCTATTTAAAAACATACCAAGTGTAATTACTAGCATGAATTATTACAGTTTCCACAAACCTATAATAAGACTGTTCGTGTATGAGCCGACAGGTGTGTGTAATATCAGTTTGTGTGTTTCATACTCAATATGCTTGATTTCATGCCTGGGCAGAGAAAAGGGAAACAATACAAGTTGCTTATCAATAAATATACAAACAGTTTCATTGTAGTGTTGTGGAACTGTGAAAGGTTAGGGATTAGGGATAGGGGTTAGGGTTAGGGTATGTATGAAATATTATGTATGTCCAGCCATTATCTTTAACCGTCAGGTTACATTAGTCACATATCAAATTTAAATGAATACTGCATACCGTCTTAATCAAGCAATAGCATACTTACTACAAACACTGACTAACCATCACACGTCAAAGCATCAGTGAACCGATAATCTTGTTACTGACATGACCACAATATAGAAATATATATACACATATGACCACAATACAGAAATTCACATTTTACAACTCAACATTATACACATGAATTGTCCACCACAGATCCTTTAAATACTAGAGTTAATGGGTGCACACTTACAGTAAATACAAACCAAAACAAATCCAAATTACAGGGGAACAAATAGCAATTTTCTTTTAGAGATAATATGCTATACCACCAGCTACAAATATTTTCATACAAGGTATGAAAATAAATTAATCTGGAACTTTTAAAACATCAGTTACAACAACATTGGCAGAAAAGGTCACGCAGATCTGATTATGCCATTAGCAATCCTAACCCTGAACCCTAACCGTAAACCCTAACCCCAAGTCCCAACCCCCAACCCTAACCCTAATCTCTACAATTAGTCCCCCATTACTGTGTAAAGTAAACTCAACCAGTATTGTTATGTCAGTGAGATCTGCGGGCTAGAAAGAATAAAAAACAAACAAAAAAACACTTGCAGTTGGGACAAAACACCAACTTTATTTCATTGTGAATTCTGTACAGACGTCCTCCATGTAAACAGGCGTTTCCAGTCCTGCCAGCCGAGTGAAGCTTGGAAAATCTCCACACTTTCTTAACATTAAAAGAAGCACCAGCCTGTTTTGGTGCCAACTTACCCAATCAGACCCAGACTCAACCCAATCAGACCCAGTGTTATGCACGTGTTATGAGGGTTTATGTAAAGGTTATAGGACTTCATAAGCACGTGTTATGAGGGTTTATACCTGTTCCTGCCGCTCAAGCCAGCGATCCACCATTGGGTGATTGGCGCTTAAGGAGGACCGGGTGGTGTCTCGCTGGAACTCTCTCTGATTGGTCCAGTGGCCTAGATCACGGGGAAGACTCCGGTACGTATCTAAACTTCTACCCTGAAACAGACATGGAGAGCAGAGGAGATCACTAGGGGAGTGTGAGAGGGTAATGACTAAACCCCAACCCCAACCCTAGATATCTCACTACTGTGAAAATGGACAGTCTACATTTCCTCACACACGTTCCTGGCCATCAGGATCACACACATCATCAGTGTGTTTAAAGTAAAAGCCTGGGGGGGATTGAGTAAGCACTTACTGATATATTCCAGCCTCCATCTCACACCAGTAAAGTTAGAGGGAGGGAAAGCTGGATACTGAGGAGACGTACATCATGTGTGGGAACTTTAGCATTGTGTTGCAATAAACATTAGTCTTCTATGACACCATATAAAAAATGATGAACTCAGTCACACACACACAGCTGTGGATGTGTTGCAAAGCCAGTACAAGCGAGCCAGATGCCACTGTCTCTAGAGTCTCCTCCACTGTCTCTCACATGATTCTTCAGCTAAAGCCAAAACAAACCTGCTAGGGACCAAACTAGTGTGTTCTGGTCAAATGAAGGCAGAAAACAGGCATAAAACAGGTAGAGCAGAAGCTAAAGGAAACAAAACATCACACTACAGGATCTGGTCTGGTGTTTCTCTTCTACTCCTCACTGAATTCTCTAAGGGTTCAGTGGTGATGACTGCATCCACATCACAGTGTTCAGTCTTTATCCAACCAGTTTTGTCCATACCACACAACGCTCATACATTAAAGTGACCAGAACTAGTGCAGAACTACTGTACTCTCGCTTTAGCACTAGGAACAGAAAAACAAGACGGTAACCAGTCAGTGAGCCCAGGCTTGGAGTAGCAATGGAGATCCAGTATAGACTCTGCACTAGCACGTGCACTAGCACGTGTCATGTACCTTCCCAGAGGAGCAGTGGGACTTCAGGAAGCCTGCCGTGGTGCACCAGCGGCTGGGGTTCTTTCTGGAAGGTTCTTCAGATTGAGAGAGTGGTTCAGAAAAGGACATCGATGCCAGGTTCAGTAATGCCGGATCACTACTGCGCCTGACTCGCAACGGCATGCCTGTGAGGAAGACAAGCAGAGAGGGGAAGATGGAGGAAAAGAGGGAAAAGAAACAACAGAGTGTCATTTAGTGAGAAAATGCAAATAATGTTATTTGGGAATTGTAATGTTAGCAAGCCTTTAAATGGCTACACTAGCTATCTTGCTTAGAGGGCTCAAAAATATTCTCATCGCAACTCAACAATCTGCTACCATAACTGATCCATTTGATAGTTATAAGATACCCAATGTTAGTTACAGTCTGTTGCATTTGCCAATGTGAGATTTAACTTGTTGGCTTACGTTAACAGGAAAGCTAGCAGTAATGTTATTAACTTACCAACAATATTTCAGGGAACTAAGTTTGTTTTCTAGCTAAAGTGTAGTTTCTAAGGTGTGTGTGTGTATATCTCCGCTCTATCATATTAATGTCACCTGTAGTCATTGCTTAGATTTTATGTGTAGGCTTTGCTCTCTTAGTTTGACTATTTGTCCTGTAACCAAGTCTGTCAACAAACCCACTCCACAAAGATATGCTTCTGGACAGTTTTGTGAAGATGATGATAAAGTTAGTCAGAGCCCTGTACTGTAACTCATACACATGGCTGGTTTATTACTACCTGTGGACATTCATGTAGTAGATACGTTTTTTATTTAAAATAAGTGCACTGCAGACAGAGTTCAGACGGTGCAGACAATAACTAAGTAATAACTATTTACAGTTAAATAAATGTTCATTTAAGTTCAGCAACTTTGTGTTTTATTTATTACTATTATTAATTGAATTATATTTTATAAAGTTGTGATATCACGTTTACGGCATTTAGCAGACACACTTATCCAGAGTGACTTACAAAAGTGCTTTGTCATTTACTCATAAAACACATCCTAGTACAGTACAGTAGGTTAGAGTCCAACATAACAATGAGCTAGAATACTGTAGAAATACAGGGATCACTGCTGATGCCTAGAAGTGCAAAATACATAAGGTCTCTCAAACAATGATAAGTGTAATAAACAATAAGTGCTAGAGTTTGTTAATATAATAATAAACAACACCCTACAATAAGTACTAATTTATTTAGTCAATATGGGAGCTGGTTTAGTTGTCCTTTAAATATTCCACGAATTGATGGGTCTTCAGTTTACGTTTGAAGACTGCAAGGGACTCTGCTGTCCGGACAGCAAGTGGGAGTTCATTTCACCATCTTGGAGCTAGGACAGAAAATAGTCTCAATGCTTGTCGGCCATGAGACTTGAAACCCGTTTCAAGCCTAGCCGTACTTGAGGTTCGAAGTACTCGAGGTGCAGATCGGGCTTTGACCATTGACCTCAAGTATGATGGGGCTCGTCCATTTTTGGCTTTGTAGGCAAGCATCAAGGTTTTAAATCTGATGCGTGCAGCTACTGGAAGCCAATGAAGGGAGCGCAGCAGTGGAGTGATGTGTGTGAACTTCAGAAGATTGAAGACCAGACATGCTGCTGCATTCTGCTGCAAGTTGTAGAGGTTTGATGGCTCTTGGAGGAAGACCAGCAAGTTGTGAGTTGCAGTAGTCGAGCTTTGAGATCACAAGAGACTGCACAAGCACCTGGGCAGCTTCCTGTCAGAGAAAGGGCCGAATCCTTACAAAGGACAAATCTGCAAGACCGGGTTAGATTGAGAACCACAACTGGTTGTCCAAAGTAATGCCTAGGCTACGGGCATAACCAATATTAGCCTTATATATCGGCCATCGGTTTCCCCGCTCTCTGAATATCAGGATAGTCTCTTAAAAAACTCATATCAGTCAACCACTACACTCAGTGTAAGCCTGGCCCCAGCCTTACTGTAAACCTCCCAAACCAATCAGCTTTCATCTGCTCATCTTCTGGTCCCTCAGAAACTGAAGTGACCATTTTGTTCTATCCTTGATAATTAAGTGGAACAAAATCTTCCCCACTGTTTAAAGGCCGTATCTGCGCTAACACTGAATCACAAAAGGTGCCAAGATAAACTGGAAGCCCTCCACAGTGTCTAACCCAGTGAGCATCCAGTGTTCAGCACAGTGTCTAACCCAGTTAGCGTCCAGTGTTCAGCACAGTGTCTAATCCAGTGTTCAGTATAGTGTCTACCCAGTAAGTTTCCAGTGTTCAATATAGTGTTTAACTCAGTGAGTGTCCAGTGTTCAGTACAGTGTCTAACCCAGTGATCATCCAGTGTTCAGCACAGCGTCAGACCCAGAGTTCAGCACAGTGTCTAACCCAGTGAGCATCCAGTGCTCAGTATATTGTTTAACCCAGTGTTCAGTACAGTGTATAGCACTGTGAGTGTCCAGACAAGTATGGGGAATATTAGCCCTACTGCCACTCACTGGTGCGTAGGGTGGAGGGTGTGACCTCAATCTCACTGTTGGGTTGGTAAGAGTGGAAAGTTTGGAATGCAGACAAAGGGGTGGAGCACACCACGTCTCCCGAGAAGAGATCAGGAGACTGGGTGCCTGTGGAGCTCGCACTGGTTCCATCGCCTCCGGTATGGGGCTCCTGTTCTTCATACACAGCCACCAACTACACACAGACACACACACAGAGAGAGAGAGAGAGAGAGAGAGAGAGAGAGAGCACGCCACTGATGTTAATTAACAATGGTATAAATTATGCTCTTCACTGCTTTAACTAATTTTATTCAATAAATAAATTTTGATTTATAAGTTTAAAAAGCATGCAAGAGAAGATTTTATGAGATTGTGTGTCGGGGTATGAGTGTGTGATGGAATTTTATTTTTATATATCACACACACACACACATATACACATACATTATATATATATATATATATATATATATATATATATATATATATATATATATATATATGCACATGTCCTCAATTACTGCACTCTGTTGATGTTCCCATGACTGAGTCCCTGAAGACATTGAGGTATGTGGGACAGAGGGAACTCATGCTTTAAAAAGAACATCTGATCCCTATTATGTATGTGTATGTGTGTTGTGGGTGGGTGCGTGTGTGTCTGTGTGTGTGCGTGTGTGTGCGTGTGTGTGTGTGCACGCTGTGGGGGTGTGGGAAGTGAGTGGTCTTTTCTGGGCCATGGTCTCATGTGGCTGCTTTAAGCAGCAAGACTGGGTTTGCCGGGCAGCGGGGAGGGACCGTGTCCTCTCTGAGCATGTAAGAGATTTGACAAGGTCACCAGCATTATTTTGGACTTTGATGGTGAGCACAAAATATTAATGCTCATTCAATTTAATTCAATCTTAATATTCACTTCACACAACTATATGGAGAAGCAAAGCACTTGGTCTAACAGGAACAGTGTGTGCTGAATGTTACTGGACAATACAAGTCCTGAGGCCTAACCCAATAGACAGAGACCCTAACCCTAACCCAATAGACAGAGACCCTAACCCTAGCCCAATAGACAGAGACTCTAACCCTAACCGTATCCCTAAACCAGTAGATTGAGACCCCTAAACCCTAACCCTAAACCTGGTCACACAGTAGTGTTTTATATTACATTCCTTCTGCTCACATCTTTTCTTTGAAGGCTTCATTAGTGTTCATACCTACTTCAGTGTACAATTTTCACTACTGTGTATGTGTTTTGATGTATGTGTCTACATCACCATTTATCTTACTTCTCTATATCACCATATACTCCCAGGGTTAAACCCTACTCCTCTATAATACTACACATTTCCAAGAATTTATGATAAAGTGGCGTTATTTAGCCAATGAACGGTTAGAGGTGCTGGTTTCAGTTTTCCTCAGCACTTTTAACAGTTCATGACTACAACAGACTCACACTAGCAGAAATGTGTTCAGACCCCAGAGATGATGCACACACAGTAAATATCACAGCATCCACAGAGATCACAGAGAGCATGGAGTAAGTGTGTGACACTAGGGTTAGGGTTTGGACTGAGACTAGGGACTGATACAGGTATAAGGGTTGGGGGTTCACACTATGACACTACTAACCATGATTTCAGTCTCCAATCCGAGAATGTAGCCTGTGTCTAAACAGAGAAGAACTTCTAAAAACCCTTCTCTCACATACCATCATCAAATTGTGTAACTCCCACAGCTGAGATGAATCTTGCAATATTAAGAAATCTGTTATTACTTTGACACACACAGCCTCTCTCTCACACACGCGCGCGCACGCACGCACGCACGCACACACGCGCGCACACACACGCGCGCGCACACACGCGCGCGCACACACGCGCGCGCACACACACACGCGCGCGCACACACACACGTGCGCGCGCAGGTAAAAAGTGACAAGTGTGATAGGAAGGTCCTGACAAGAAGTTCCCAGGAGAACCATACAAGTTTGTGCTGGTAAAATTAGTTTGTCTGCATCGTTGAAATGAAAAACATGTGGGAAAACAGTGATGAATAAGTGAAAAGGTTTACTTATTAATCCAGTAGACCTTGTATGGGGTCTAGTTTTTATATCACACTACTAAACCTGCTATATAACAGCTGGGTCTAATTTAATAGTGCCTCAACACTCACAAACAGAGTCTGTGTGCGTGCGTGTTGCCTAGTTGGGGCTAAAAATCTTAATCAGACCTCCTTTTTCCTTGTCTGATCAGATTTGTGTCTCTTGCACACCATCAGTCTGCGTTTATTTCTTGAAAATGGCTGCACAAAACTATCAGTCCTGGTTATCATTGTAATATTCATCCCACTCCAAACAAAGTTAAGATACTATGTGCTCAGATGTGGGAATAAGGGTGTGTGTTTGGGGGGTGTCCCTACTAAATCAGATATTATAACTCGGGATGTCTGATGCTTTCTGTTTACGGTCTGTAACTTCCTGTCCAAAGAAAGAAAAAAGAAGTTGTCACCGAGGGGGTCGGAGACTCAGTGAGCATGTATGTGCACAGTGTTTAGCTGTAAGAACAGACACATGAAACACAGAAAAGAAGTTTCGAAAACATTCATTCATTCATTCATTCATTCTTACATGGAACACCTTAACACTTAAAAAACCCAGGATTAGGGTTAGGACTAGGGTTTGGGCTAGGATTAGGGTTAACTGGGATTATGGTTAATTAGGATTAGGGTTAGGGCTAGGGTTAATTAGGATTAGGGTTAGGGCTAGAGCTAATTAGGATTAGGGTTAGGGCTAGGGTTAATTAGGGTTAGGGCTAGGGTTAATTAGGATTAGGGCTAGGGTTATGGTTAATTAGGATTAGGGTTAGGCCTAAGGTTAATTAGGGTTAGGGCTAGGGTCATGGTTAATTAGGATTAGGGCTAGGGATAGGGCTAGGGTTATGGTTAATTAGGATTAGGGATAGGGTGAATTAGGATTAGGGTTAATGTGTTTCCAGGTCATCAATAATCCACACTAGCCTGTCACTTACAGAAAGTCTGTAGTGTTCACAAATGCAGAAAGGTGATTTTTTTTGTGTGTGTGTGTGTGTGTGTGTCTGTCTCTGGGCCCCTCACTGTCAACTTTGGACTAACAGCTCCCCCTGTTGCTTGATAGTGTAACTGCAATATTCCACTTGTGAGCAGATATGCCTGCACCAGTACATCTACATCCTACCACAGTACTGGAATCTTGCACATCTGCATTGAGTTGAAAGATCAAATTTTGGAGCTGAATCCAGACCTCAGTCAAAATGTCCTGGATGAGCCGTTATATGGAACTATAACATTAGTCCACAACCAACAGGGTTTACAAAGTTTGCTGAGTTACAGCATTAAGTGTAGAAAATACTTTTTGCTCTTCTGTATATAATTAATAAATCGTATATGCTGTTTATAGTGGATGCTGTACTGGGCTCAGTGTGGCATGCACAGAAGCAGTTGTCCCTTGTAATTCTGTCCCCAACGGGGCCCCCTCCTCCCGACAGGCGGCACTGTTCCTGCCGGTGTATCATCAGACATCAGGGCCAGGGTGAAAGTGCCAAGCCCACTGGGGTATTTTAAGTTTGTTTATTTAAGTTTGTTTATTATTAGAATAAGTTTAAAACACTGTGACTGCATTACTCACAATAACAAAAAGAAAGCATATATGTCTAATGCACACATGAACAGGGTCCAGTGGTCTCAGACATGTTAGGAAACACTCCACGACTACCCTGACTCTGTCTTCTCTCTCTTTGGATACAGTTACTAATTCTTTCATTTCTACACTCTCCTCATCAATGAATCTTCTGTGCCCTCTCTCCTCTAGACCTGCTAAGTCCTCCCCACCTGCCCCCTGGCTAACAGAAACACTTCGCTACCAAAGGAGAGAACCAAGTACTGCAGAGAGGTGGTTGAGGAAATCTCACCTAGATTCACACCTCAGCTCATACCAGTCTCTCCTTTCCAAGTTCTTACCAGAAGTAACAGCCGCAAAGTCATCCTTCTACACAGAAAAATTCGAATCAGCAGCATACGATCCACGCAAGCGCTTCACTATTTTTTGAATCCTCCTCCTCCTTCCTCATCTCTTACTCCAAAGGATTTTATCACCTTCTTTGAGGAGAAGGTTGCAGCAATCTGCCAATCTGCCAGTCTCTTTTCCTCTGTTCCCACTCCTCCAAGCAATGTGCATTCCCCAACATCCAACTCTTCTTTTTCTCCTCTCCTCAGATGAAATTCTTCAACTCCTGACTTCCAGCAATCTGACTACATGTCTGCTGGATCCAATTCCTTCCACTCTGTTCCAGACAATCGCAAGAGATCTGCTTCCTTTCATCTCTGTCATCATCAACAACTCCTTATCTTCTGGATACGTACCAACTGCATTCAAAACTGCCAGGGTGGTACCAAGCCTCTAGAAGGCCACACTTGACAGCTCCAACGTTACCAACTACAGACTGGTATCACTTCTCTTTTCTCTCAAAAGCCCTTGAAACAAGCAGTTTATAATCAATTGTCTCTTTTCCTCACCCAGAACCAGCTGCATGATCCCAATCAGTCTGGCTACAAACTGGCACATTCTACAGACACGGCCCTCATAGCAGTGACGGAAAAACTTCATGCTGCTAAAGCTGCCATACGGTCATCTGTTTTGATTCTTGTGGACCTTACAGCAGCCTTTGACACAGTGAACCACAACATTCTTTTTCTGTTCTCTCCAGGCTTGGTGTGACTGGCTCTGCTTGGAGATGGTTTCAGTCCTATCTGGAGGGACGGTCCTATCAGGTGACATGGAGAGGATCCACATCTAAACCGTGTAGACTCTCCACTGGTGTTCCACAGGGCTCAGTATTAGGCCCCCTTCTCTTTGTATACTCGTTCTCCTGGTGCTGTAATATCTTCTCAAGGTTTCTCCTACCACTGCTATGCTAATGACACAGAGAAATAATTGTTTCTTTTCCACCCTCTGACACGCAGGTCTCGAGATGCATCTCAGCATACTGGACTGACATCGCGTCATGGATGACAGCCCACCACCTGAAGCTCAACCCCAATAAAACAGAGCTTCTGTTCATCCCAGGTACTCCAAACCCTTACCATGACCACACAGTTTCCTTCGAGAACTCCCTGGTATCACCATCCGAAGCTGCCCGTAGCCTGGGCATAACTTTGGACAAAACTTTTCTCCTTTGTAACGAAGGATTTGGCCCTTTCTCTCGCAGGAAGCTACCCAGGTGCTTGTGCAGTCTCTTGTGATCTCAAAGCTAGACTACCGCAACTCGCTACTTGCTGGTCTTCCTCTAAGAGCCATCAAAGCGCTACAACTTGACCAGAATGCAGCAGCATGACTGGTCTTCAATCTTCCGAAGTTCACACGTTACTCCACTTCACTCCCTTCATTGGCTCCCTGTAGCTGCACGCATCAGATTTAAAACCTTGATGCTTGCCTACAAATCCAAAAATGGACCAGCCTCTTCATACATGAGCTCAATGGTCAAAGCCCGATCTGTACCTCGAGTACTTCGAACCTCAAGTACGGCTCCGCTTGAAATACCTTGTTACAAGACTCATGGACGACAAGCAGAGAGACCATTTTCTGTCCAGTCTCCAAGATGGTGGAATGAACTCCCACTTGCTGTCCGGACAGCAGAGTCCCTTAAAGTCTTCAAATGCAGACTGAAGACCCATCTATTTGCAGAATATTTAAAGGACAACTGACACTGCTTCCACATTGACTGACTTAGTACTTATTGTACATAGTACTTAGTATATAGTACTTATTGTAGGGTATTGTTTATGTTGTTTAACAAACTCTAGCACTTGTTTATTGCACTTATTACTGTTTAAGATAGACCTTATTTATTTTGTACTTCTAGGTATCAGCATTGCTCCCTGTATTCTACAGTATTCTAGTGCATTGGTATGTTGGACTCTAACCTAAAGTACTGTACTAGGATGTTCTATGTGAAGATGACAAAGCACTTTGTAAGTCACTCTGGATAAGAGCATCTGCTACTAGACATAAATGTCCTTCAGTATGGTGTTTGGTCCTGAGAGAGAGTAGCGGTCCTGTCTTACTGTGCTCTCCCTTCCAAAATACAAATTCACATATAAGGCCTATGCAATCAATCAATCTCTGTCTGTCTGTCTACTCAGAACACCAACAAAATTGGGGTATGCCCCAGTACCGTCCACCAGAGGGCATAAAGGTTCTTCAGAAAACCAGACTGTTCTACAATTTAAAAGAAATCGCTCGACAGTATCTTCTCATACTCAGAGTAAATAATCTGAATAAATAAAACGTCTGTTGTAAAAAGCACTATATAAATGAAATATTTCATATCCTTCACAGCTGTCCACCTCCGTCCCCAAATACTGATTTTGTATCTGAGTGTCACACGCAAACATCAAATCAACCAGCAATGGAAGCTGTGAGGACAGCAAAAACAAAATCACAAACTCCGCAAGGTATGGAGAAAGTAGAGAAGAAGAGAGAAGAAGTGATGAGAAGAAGAGAAGAAAAGAGAAGTAGAGAAGAGAAGAGATGTGTGTAATGTTTTTGCTCCATCATCAGATGAGTTGCACCAATCCATCAAACACTATTAGCCATAACTGAGTCCTGGGTTAGGGTTGAGTCTAACTGCTCCTTATCTGAAGGACTAGGGTAATGTTAGGGTTGAGTCAAGGTTGGTCTTAGGGTTGAGTCTAACTGCGCCTTATGTGAAGGATGGACTCATTTCCTACTATCAGGGTGATGTTAGCTAATCACAGCCATCAGAGTTATGCTAGTCAATCTCCATCATCTATAGGGACTTGACATCACCCCGTAAAAACTATATTCAACTCTATACCACCATCACTATATTCAACTCTATACCACTATCACTATATTCAACTCTATACCACTATCACTATATTCAACTCTATACCACTATCACTATATTCAACTCTATACCACTATATCACTATATTCAGCTTTATACCCCTAAAGCCTCAGATTTCACAATGACAAACAGATTTAACCATGAAGTCATAATCAAGTAAAGGAGTGCGAAGAATTCGAGTGTGTGCAAGAAACACACACACCCACAGTATGGGAATCTGGGGCAGGGTGTGTGTTGTCTCTGATAAGGTGATGGGATATTACATGGATACTGGCCAATATTTGGGGGTGTGGGGTTATTCGACACGTGGAACTAAATTTGGAACCTTAGTGTACTACCAGCATGTAAAACATCAGTTAGTCATCCATGCAGACAGACTGCAACAGACATACAGAGAGTGACAGACAGGCAGGTCCTTGTGTATAAAATAAGTAAGACTAATAACATGTTGGTCTGGGAGTGCTTGTGTGTGTTGTGGGAACAGCTGCTGGAGGTGCTGAGACAACTGAAGCAAATTTTCAATAACTACATATGAAAGAGTAAAGATTACACACACTCACCCAGACGGACGCTCATTCTCACTCACTGACGGACGCTTGCCCACACACTCACCTGCACACTCACTCTCACACATGCTTGCCCACACGCTCACTCACAAACTCACCTGCACTCTCACACACATGCTCACCTACCCCACCCGTTTTAGAGCAGCACTCACTCTGTCTTTGTCGTCTGCGACGTCACACAGCACGTCATCTAGGTCTAGTATCCCTCCATCACCATGTTCCAACCTATGGACCTGAACCCAGTAGCCTGCATCCTAAGAGACAGAGAGACAGAGAGATTCAGAAACTTACTCAAATATCCGTCTTCATAAAATAGCACAGTGTAACATTGTATCAAACAGTGTAGTGTAACAGTGTAATGGTGTAACAAACGGTGTAACAGGGTAACAGCATAACAGGGTAACAAACAGTGTAACACACTGTGTAACAATGTATCAAACAGCAGAACTAAAACAGCACAAACATTTCTTGTGTGCATCAAAAAGTAAATGCTTTCTAGGGATATTTCCCCCAATGTCTTCTGATGTCCCTCACATGTAGGAAGGCTGCTATGACTTTCATGGTGTGCCATTTTGCTGTTCTCACATCACAAAGAAAGCGTCTATAAGAAGCAGTTATAAAGATGTTTGGAGCACAGCCCTCATTACTATCACACAAACACTCACTCACTGTCTGTCTAACCCTCACACACACCGTCTAAGCCTCGCACCAACACACTCACTGTCTAAGCCTCGCACCAACACACTCACTGTCTAAGCCTCGCACCAACACACTCACTGTCTAAGCCTCGCACCAACACACTCACTGTCTAAGCCTCGCACCAACACTGTAACCCGCGCACCCACACTCACGCACCGTCTAACCCGCGCACCCACACTCACGCACCGTCTAACCCGCGCACCCACACTCACGCACCGTCTAACCCGCGCACCCACACTCACGCACCGTCTAACCCTCGCACCAACACACGCACTGTCTAACCCTCGCACCAACACACACACCTTCTAACCCTCACACCAACACACTCACTGTCTAACCCTCGCACCAACACACTCACCGTCTAACCCTCACACTGTCTAACTCTCGCATCAACACTTTCACTGTAACACTCGCACCAACACTCACACTGTATAACCATCACACTTACATTGTCTAACCCTCACACCAACACTCTCACACTGTCTAACCCTCCCACAAAACACACACTCCCACTGTAACCCTCACACAGTCAAACCCTCACACAAACACACTCACTGTCTAACCCTCACACCAACACACACTGTCTAACCCTCACACTCACACTGTCTAACCCTCACACCAACACTCACATTGTCTAACCATCACACTTACACTGTCTAACCCTCGCACCAATACACACACTGTCTAATCCTCGCACCAACACACTCACACTGTAACCCTCGTACACTCACACAGTCAAACCCTCACAAACACACACAGTCTAACCCTCACACTGCCACGCACACTCCCACAGTCTAACCCTCACACTGCCACACACTCCCAGTCTGACCCTCACACTGCCACATATACTCCCACAGTCTGACCCTCACACTCGCTGTCTAACCCTCACACCTACCGTCTGACCCGCGCACCCGCACCCCCACACACAGCCACCGTCTGACCCGCGCACCCCCACGCTGCGACCGCCTGACCCTCGCACCCACAGTCTAACCCTCGCACCCACAGTCTAACCCTCGCACCCACAGCCTAACCCTCGCACCAACACCCACTCCCACAGCCTAACCCTCGCACCAACACCCACTCCCACAGCCTAACCCTCGCACCAACACCCACTCCCACAGCCTAACCCTCGCACCAACACCCACTCCCACAGTCTAACCCTCGCACCAACACCCACAGTCTAACCCTCGCACCAACACCCACAGTCTAACCCTCGCACCAACACCCACAGTCTAACCCTCGCACCAACACCCACTCCCACAGTCTAACCCTCGCACCAACACCCACTCCCACAGTCTAACCCTCGCACCAACACCCACTCCCACAGTCTAACCCTCGCACCAACACCCACTCCCACAGTCTAACCCTCGCACCAACACCCACTCCCACAGTCTAACCCTCGCACCAACACCCACTCCCACAGTCTAACCCTCGCACCAACACCCACTCCCACAGTCTAACCCTCGCACCAACACCCACTCCCACAGTCTAACCCTCGCACCAACACCCACACCCACAGTCTAACCCTCGCACCAACACCCACACCCACAGTCTAACCCTCGCACCAACACCCACACCCACAGTCTAACCCGCGCACCCGCACCCCCACACACAGCCACCGTCTGACCCGCGCACCCCCACGCTGCGACCGCCTGACCCTCGCACCCACAGTCTAACCCTCGCACCCACAGCCTAACCCTCGCACCAACACCCACTCCCACAGCCTAACCCTCGCACCAACACCCACTCCCACAGCCTAACCCTCGCACCAACACCCACTCCCAGAGTCTAACCCTCGCACCAACACCCACAGTCTAACCCTCGCACCAACACCCACAGTCTAACCCTCGCACCAACACCCACAGTCTAACCCTCGCACCAACACCCACAGTCTAACCCTCGCACCAACACCCACAGTCTAACCCTCGCACCAACACCCACTCCCACAGTCTAACCCTCGCACCAACACCCACTCCCACAGTCTAACCCTCGCACCAACACCCACTCCCACAGTCTAACCCTCGCACCAACACCCACTCCCACAGTCTAACCCTCGCACCAACACCCACACCCACAGTCTAACCCTCGCACCAACACCCACACCCACAGTCTAACCCTCGCACCAACACCCACACCCACAGTCTAACCCTCGCACCAACACCCACACCCACAGTCTAACCCTCGCACCAACACCCACACCCACAGTCTAACCCTCGCACCAACACCCACACACACTGTCTAACCCTCACACCTTCACTGTCTAACCCTCGCACCCACACTCTCACAGTCAAACAGCAGAACAAAAACAGCACACTCTTGTGTGCATCAAAAAGTAAATGCTTTCTAGGGATATTTCCCCCAATGTCTTCTGATGTCCCTCACATGTAGGAAGGCTGCTATGACTTTCATGGTGTGCCGTTTTGCTGTTCTCACATCACAAAGAAAGCGTCTATAAGAAGCAGTTATAAAGATGTTTGGAGCACAGCCCTCATTACTATCACACAAACACTCCCACTCCCACTGTCTAACCCTCACACTGTCTAACCCTCGCACCAACACTCACACAGTCAAACCCTCACACAAACACAGTCAAACCCTCACACAAACACACACAGTCAAACAACACTCACACTGTATAACTATCACACTTACATTGTCTAACCCACACAGTCAAACCCTCACACACACACACACACACAGTCAAACCCTCACACACACACACACAGTGTCAAACCCTCACACACACACACAGTGTCAAACCCTCACACACACACACAGTGTCAAACCCTCACACACACACACAGTCAAACCCTCACACACACACACACACACAGTCAAACCCTCACACACACACACAGTCAAACCCTCACACACACACACAGTCAAACCCTCACACACACACACAGTCAAACCCTCACACACACACACAGTCAAACCCTCACACACACACACAGTCAAACCCTCACACACACACACAGTCAAACCCTCACACACACACACAGTCAAACCCTCACACACACACACACAGTCAAACCCTCACACACACACACACAGTCAAACCCTCACACACACACACACAGTCAAACCCTCACACACACACACACACAGTCAAACCCTCACACACACACACACAGTCAAACCCTCACACACACACACACAGTCAAAC
>NC_137507.1:30345000-30375000 GCF_041902795.1 Electrophorus electricus
CATATGTGACAGCAGCACGACACAGTTATACAGCAACACAATGACACAATTATACAGCAACACAATGACACAATTATACAGCAACACAATGACACAATTATACAGCAACACAGTTATAAAACAAGCATGGTTATATATAGTAGCACAGCAACAGTTATACAGCAACACAGCAGCAAAAGTAAACAACAGTTGTAGCAAAGCACAGTGACAGTTCTACAGCAACGGCTGCATGAACTGTGGCACTGCACATGGAAACCCAGACACAGTCTGCAGGTAAACTAACTGGCACTGAACTGGAAAATGGTGAAGGGAGGGGAGCTTCACATGCAAGTCAAACATTTACTTTCCAGCAAACCAAATAATCTCAGACTCACAGACACACACAATTTATTTCTCACTTCTGGTGTCACATCTACAACACTCAAATCAAAACTCTCCCCACTTAGTTCTACAGGGTGTAACGCTCATGACAGACAGTATGTGAACATTTTATCAGATGATCACAGTGTAGACTGGGCCAGAACCACCAGCTCTGGGCTACACACAGACACACACACTGGGAGAGAGAAAGTCAAGTAACATTTAGAGAAAATGGGATCAATGTGTGTAATGACTGCAGAGTGACAGAGTAACAGGACACACACACGTCAAATAGACCAAGGACAGACATACACACACAAACACACTGACACCACCAAGGATATACACAGGCTAATACCACCAAGGACATTGCAGAACATCAGTAAACACAGACACACACACAAAATGGGTTCTCCCCATAACAGTGCACGTTAGCCTGGAGTTCAGTCTTTCTTAATAGAACTGTTAATAATAGAGAACAAGACGGAGTATAAAGATTACCATATATTACTGCCCTGCCTTAACATTTTCTCCTACACACGCAGTGTTTTTGTGGATAACCACAATGATAAGGTATAACAGTGTAACCTATAATTTAACTTAAAAATAGAAGATTATGGCAATATCAAGCTTTGGTAATATCGCTCGCAAACTCTTCGTATAACGAAGGAAAAAATACTAACACGTATTCTCAATGCGTCCCAGTACAGAAGTGCTGATCACGTGACTCCTGTTTGCGCTGGTCCTGGTGACAAAATACGATACCAAACAAACAGCTCGATGATGTACCAGACCCGTCCAGGAGCAACAGGTGGTCAATAACGGACCACAGTCAACTAAACCCCGTCCGGGGACATGCTATTTCAGAGGCTTTATCGATGACTGTCGTTTAGGATTTCGTAAATGCCAATGTTGATATTTCTGAGAATTAAGTTTGTAGATCTCGAAGGCCTAGGGTTAGGTTTAACGTTAGGGTTTCTGGAGATGAAAAACCCGTCTCTGCATCGACCCATATGTTTGCGCTCCGAGCCGTCTGTCAAAACGTAGATGTAATTGAAAGTTAGGAAGAAGAGACCCAGAAAAGTAGCAAATACTCGTGTATAAAATAACCCGTTTGGACGAAGCCACTAAGCTGCTTACTAGTCACGGATCGCGCGCAGCAAGACTAGCGTCCGAGATAACGTAGTTAGCGAGCCTAATCCTACTGGGCGGGTTTGGACCAGAACAAACCGCTTCATCCGCCAAACTCAACGTTCATTCGGTCCAAAGAAACGCACGAAGCTCCGGTTATCAAGGGCACGACAGAGCGGAACGGCACAGAACCTACACCCGACCAAACCACAGCAAATCTCAATATAGAACAATGTATATTTCTAACTCACAAACACTGCTAGACTCAGTCTAACCGAGACGAATTTTCAGTTTGTTCCTTTTAAATTTGCAGGAGCATGTTTCTAAGGGCCGTTAAATGGTTAAGAGAGCGTTACGTTAGTGTTTGGACCAGCATACTTAACGTTATCAGACCCGACTCTTCTACGGTTAGGGTTGGTCTGATAACGTTAAGTATGCTGGGTTAGTTTCTTCTAGTTTCATCAATGTTCCTACTTGTGAGAGTTAGTTTCACTGGACTCCTCAGTGTTAGTGGTAAGCGTGACTGTAAACGGAACTCTCAAGATCCCAAAGAACCGTCAACAAAACCATTAATACAGGTTTTCATGAGCCACTGGAGAGTAAATTCAAACGTTCCCATTTCCCGTTCAACCTGAAGGTCCCCTCGAGCGCCTCCGCTTCCCGTGTCCTCCACAGCGCCATGTTGGCTCCAACATTGTTCCACAGCGGCAGTCCGACGGCGCAGAATGGCGCATTTACCTGGTTAGGTTAGAGTGAGGGTTAGGTTAGGGTTAACCCTACCTTGGCTATGGCTCTCCGGTACCTCGCCGCAGCCTCCTGTATGAGCGTGTGCACCTGAACGTTTCCATCTCCGCATGGCACAACTACCCGCGTCCTTCCGAAACACACCGTCACTTTCATACTTTTCTCCCCCAGGCCGTCCGAAATCCAACAGGGAAACTCAGGGCGAAATATTCCCGTACATCGGTGTCATTAATTTGACTTGGGTGTAATTCTTTATAGTCCGAAATTTTGTTTTAATAAAAGAAAAACAACCACTACAGACTCCGCCATTCCATCGTGGCAGACACTGGGCGTTTGTAAGCGCGTGACCACCTGTTTGGTGTTTGGGAACCGTAGGAACCGCGCGCGGAGCAGAGCAGTGAATGAAATGGCTTTGTCTCCCCCTGCCGGCTAATCTGTGCAAAGACACGAAAGGTTGAAAACTGAGCTGCACGATCAAAAACACAAGGGTTTTGCTGCATTACAACTAAAGTCCAAAAAAGGCAGATGATAGCTACGGTTTGCCTTCACATTGAAAAGTTTCCCAAAGGAAAGGAAAGGCATTTTGAGTGTATGTTTGTGAAAGCGATGTGTGTTTGTGTGTGTGTGTGTGTGTGTGTGTGTGCGTGTGAGTACGTGTGTGTATATGCAAGCATACATCTGTACATTTGTGTGAGTGTATGCAAGTGTGTGAGTGTGTGTGCATGTGTGTGTGTAAGAGTATGTGTGTTTGTGAGTGTGTGTAAGTGTGTATTGCAGCTGTTCTTCATGTGTGAATCTCATCTGCTTATGGTTTCTGTTTTTAGGGGCTGAAAAATATACCAAAAATAAAACCATCAAACAGGTGGCATTCAGACCCTCCTACAACCAGGACAGTTCTGAGTTCAGACCCTCCTACAGCCACAATGGCTCTGCTGAGCAGGACTAGTTGCTATAGTAATGAGCATTCAGTCTTCATAGTGATAAAGAGCATAATAAAAATAAAGTGCTTAAGATTACTTTAGAGTAATTTTATAGGTAGGTGTCATTATTGCTGACAATGCTTCACAAAACATCATTTTTAGCCTGTAAATGATTATATCACTCACACACACACACACACACACACACATGCACTCACTCACTCACACTCTCTCTCTCTCTCTCTCTCTCTCTCTTTCTCTCTCATACACACACACACAAGCAAACAGTACCCAAGATGGCTGAGACAGCATTTTGCCAACTGTTTGATCTTTACCTTATGCTTACCCTCCAGTGTGAAGTCCAAACCCTGCAGACCTGTGCAGGTTAACATAATAAGAACACATTAGGGCAGTGGTAGCTCAGTGGTTGTAGTTGGAAGGTTACTGGTTCAAGTCCCACTGCTGTCAAGTTGCCACTGTTGGGCCCCTGAGCAAGACCGTTTACCCTCAAGTTGTACTCAATCATAATTGTATGTTGAGTAAAAGCATCAGCTAAATGTCAACCACTTTTTTTGTTATATGGCTCTTCAAAGAATAAATCAAAGGTGCATGATTTCAAAAATGAATAAAAAATGAATGAAACTCTTTCCTGTCCATCCAGTATGGAATATGGATGGATGGGAGAAAATCAAGAATATATTTAATCTGGAGACACTGTAAATGTGCTTTCACACAGAAAACACCTTCCTTACTGATAGAGGCATTAGTAGAGATTGTGTGTGATAATGAGTGATAAATAAGACCCTAACCCTAATCTTCTTCAGCTTTGCCTGGAGGTTCAACTGGCACCAGTAATGTAGCTGCTGGACTCCCTAGAACTCCAGTAAACTATGTCTCAAAGTTCTAGACTGAAGATGTTTCATTGAAGTCCACTGTTCCACTGAGGTCCCCTGTTCCACTGAGGTCCCCTGTTCCACTGAGGCCTCCACATGTACTGATGTGATCACAGCATTAGAGACCTCCTAACTTACTGAAGACCATTTGAACTCTGTGCCTGTTCTTCTGCACCGATTATTCAGATCTGGCCAGTCACACCACACACCCGGACCTGGCCATCCCACTGGGTTTTTTTTAATGTTCAACCTATATAGTTACTTACACACACACACACACACACACACACACACACACACACACTGAAATAAAACATATAAAGTACATTGCATAGCTATATTACTGATAAGATAAGATAAGATAAGATAAGATAAGATAAGATAAGATAAGAGATCCATTCTGATTCTGGGGAAATTTGTATTGTGAATATGCATATGCTTTTATACATTTTATATACATGAAAAAAATACAATATTATTCTTCACAATCTCAGCATCGCAATGATTTTATTGGCATCTTTTTACTGCATTCAGTTGATACAAATATAATACAATAATAAATCATAGACCTTTTTACCAACTATTTATACATCTTTTCTGAGTTTTTTGATGGTTCAATTTAATATCATGCTTCCTTAACTGCAATTGAAGAATTCAAGAATAAGTAGACAAAATTGTAGACACTTTCCAAGCCCTTATAGTGATACATCCACTGTTATCACAGTGCTTTGATCACCTGACCCTGACCCTAACCCTGACATGTGAAGTGTGTTTGCAACTTGTTGCACATGTTTAATCGCAATAATTCAAGAGATCTGCTTCCTTTCATCTCTGTAATCATCAACAACTCCTTATCTTCTGGACGTGTAACAACTTCATTCAAAACCACTAGGGTGGTACCAATCCTCAAGAAGGCCACACTCGATGGCTCCAATATAACCAATTACAGAATAGTATCACTTCTCTCTTTTCTCTCAGAAGCCTTTGAACGAGCAGTTTACAATCAATTATCTCTTTTCCAGAACCAGCTGCATGATCACTGTCTGGCTACAAACCAGCACATTCTACAGAAACAGCCCTCATAACAGTGACTTCATGCTGCTAAAGCTGCCAAACTGTCTTCTGTCTTGATTCTTCTAGACCTTTCTGCAGGCTTTGACACAGTAAACCACAACATTCTCTCTGTTTTCTCCAGCCTTGGTGTGACTGGCTCTGCATGGAGATGGTTTCAGTCCTATCTGGAGGGACAGTCCTATCAGGTAAAATGGAGAGGATCCACATCCAATCCATGTAGACTCTCCACTGGTGTTGCACAGGGCTCAGTATTAGACCCTCTTCTTTCCTCATTGTATACTCGCTCTCTTGGTGATGTAATATCTTCTCATGGTTTCTCCTACCACTCATACCCAATTATTTATTTCTTTTCCACCCTCTGACACGCAGGTCTCCAGATGCATCTCAGCATGCTTGGCTGACGTGGTGTCATGTCTGACAACTCACCACTTGAAGCTCAACCCCAGTAAAATGAGCTTCTGTACATCCCAGGAACTCCCAGCCCTTACCATGGCCTCACAGTTTCCTTCAAGAACTCCCTGGTATCAAGCTGCTTGTAGCCTGGGCAGAACTTTGGACAACCAGTTGTTCTCAACTCATGTTTCAAATATAACCCGGTCTTGCAGATTTCTCCTTTGAAACATACAAAGGAGTTGGCCCTTGCTCTCACAGGAAGCTGCCCAGGTGCTTGTGCAGTCTCTTATGATCTCAAAGCTAGACTATTGCAACTCGCTACTTTCTGGTCTTCCTCTAAAAGCCATCAGACCTCTACAACCTGTCCAGAATGCAGCAGCACAACTTGTCTTCAATCTTCTGAAGTTCACACACGTCACTCCACTGCTGCGCTCCCTTCACTGGCTTCGAGTGGCTGCACGCATCAGATTTAAAACCTTGATGCTTGCCTACAAAGCCAAAAATGGACCATCCCCTCCATACATGAGGTCAACTGTCAAAGCCTGATCCATACCTCAAGTACTTCAAACTTCAAGAATGGCTCAACTTGAAATACCATGCTTTAAGTCTCATGGAGGACAAGCATGGCTACTATTCTGTGTCCTGGCTCCCAGATGGTGGAACAAACGTCCACTTTTAAATTGATCACTGACCCTATGTTGACTAACTGAAACTAGTACTTATTGTACTACACTGACGTTGACTGCTCCTTTGTTGACTAACAAACTCTAGGACTTTGTTTATTGCACTTATTATTGTCTAAGATAGACCTAATGTATTTGGCACTTCTAGGCATCAGCAGTGATCCCTGTATTTCTACAGTATTCTAGTTCATTGGTATCATGGACTCTAACCTACTGTACTGGCTAGGATGTATTCTATAAGTAAATGACAAAACACTTTGGTAAGACACTCTGGATAAGAGTGTTTGCCAAATTCCGTAAATGTGAATGAAATATTTGCATTGTTATAGTTATGAAAACTGCTGTCTGCTCCACTCACCCCTGTCCAATTAGAATCTAATGAAATGTTAGTCTGGCTCTGGCCCAGACTGACTAATGGGTGTGGTGTGTGGTGTAGGATTTATATATTAGGAGATCAACAGACTACTAGATTTAACCTAATTTCAGTCTGATCATTGAGCAGTTCTTTAGCTTTTTTTTTTTTTTTTTTCTTAGAAGTCTCTCACATTTTTTATTTTATCCTAGTACACGGGTGGCCTGCAAGGGTCTGCAGTACTTAGTGTGGCCACCAGGGGTCTGCAGTACTCAGTGTGGCCAGCAGGGGTCTGCAGTACTCAGTGTGGCCAGCAGGGGTCAATAGGACTCACTGTAGTCAGCAGGGTCACTTGCTTTAGGAACCAAATTGTGGACTAGCAGTGGGATCTCAAGTGTTGGGTTGAGGATCTCAGAGATTAGGGCTAGGGTTAGGGATCTCAGAGATTAGGGCTAGGATTAGGGATCTTGAGGGCTGGGTTTCAGAATGGAGAGTTTATTCCATAGACTTAGTTAAAAAACATCAATTAGCAAAGCTAAACTTCTAGAGACAGAATCTCAAAATTGGGGAGCTAAACCAATATTATTAATCTTCAAATTTACTAATAATTTCAGTGGTAAATTGTTAATCTATGTAAGCTTTGCAGGAGGACAGAGTGTCAGTTTGGATCCTGGCCACACAGTGAAACCTGGATACAGGGGCTCAGAAAATTCAGTCTGCACTTTGTAGAGAAGCTTCATTTTGTCAGTGATGCTGTAGAAGGACAGGGCTCCTGCATCATAATCAATGAACACACCCACCCTGATGGCATTATCGGTCTTGGGGATGTAGGTCTCTCTGCTGTGGTGTCTGAAGGCATAACGGAAGGGTGAGCAGTAGAGCCTCCAGGACTGCTCACTGCAGCCAAACCAGCACTCGTTACGGCCGCCTTTCCTGCGGATGCCCTTATAGGTCACAGCCACGTTGACACCATTGACACCCGCCCACTCCACCTCCCAGTAGCGGCGGCTGCAAAGCATCTCCCTGCACAGCACCTGTGGCCAGTCAAAGCGCTCTGGGTGTTCGGGGTATGGGAGATCCCGGTCGTGGTTCATCACCGTCTTGTTGCCCTCGGACAGGGCCAGGCGTCTGTATGCTGTGTTGGGGTCCAGTGTTAGCTCACAGTAGTCTGGTGGGGGAATTTCAAAGTAAAACATCAGAACATTGGTTTTAACAAATGTAGATGTATAATGAATGATACAGCATGGTATGACATGATATGACAGAATAGGGTAAGATAAAGTCATTCATTCATGCGGGTCATTCCTGTAGAGTCATGGAGGGTTTTGGACATATTCATATAACACTCAAAAACAAACTGGTTATTTTTGGCGTTTCAGCTTGTTCTTGTTTGATTAAACCTATAAAAATGTAATAAAACCTAAAAAAATGTTCCTAAAAAGAACGGAAATAACAAAAAAGTTAGTTAACATTAGCTAGATTACCATGTAATTAAATAGCATTATTTTGGCCTGTGTGTGTGAGCATGTGTGGTGTTTGTTTGTTTGTGTGTGTGTGTGTGTGTGTGTGTGTGTGTGTGTGTGTGTGTGTGTGTGTGTGTGTGTGTGTGTGTGTGTGCGCATGTGTGTATTTGTCAGTTATGACGTACACTGCAGGACCTCTTCCCTGGTCATTGGCGTAAGGATCTGAATTTGCTTCACTATGGAAATAACAGGAATATAAAACAATAATAACAGGAATATAAAAACAATAATAACAAGAATATAAAACAATAACATGGACTTGACATGACTCATCAGCCCCGGTTAATTAAGCATTATATATTTTTAGGTAAAGTCTTTAAAGAAATACATAATGCATACTCTGCTACATCACCCAGAATTATACGATTAGATGTTTTTCTGATGTGGGGTTTTATCATTTAAGAAAATCATTATCTTTAACTTTACCTTTGTAAGTTATCTTCTCCATGTTCTGTTTACAGGCATCTTCCAATTGCTTTTTCAAGTCATTCATTGATTTGGCTAAATCTTCAAATGAGAAGACAGAGCTGACAGTGATGGTCGGCAAGTCTGAGGATCCAGGAGGGGCCGCAAGAAACACATAACGCTACAAACAAACCAAAAACATTAGTGCTGGTGTTATCAATGCAGTTATCAATCAATTCTTATCTCGACATTACAAACAGGAATAGTTTAATTAACACTACAAATCCTCCAGACTAGCCGATAGAATGCTTACATTACTTAGATGCTAATCCTAACCCTAACCCTAAACCCAAACCCTAACCCTAACCCTAAATCTAAACCCTAACCCTAACCCTTACCCTAAACGCTAACCCTAAACCCAAACCCTAACACCCTAATTTAAGGAATTCTAGTGCTGTTCATTTTTTAAACTAATTTCATAACAGTGGGGTTTGTAATTTATTACCAATTTCTTATAATTTATTTTAATTTATGTTCAGTTATTATTAATTATGTTTATATAGCGCCTTTCTCAAACTCAAGGACGCTTTACAGACAGATACAATCAGACAGCATTTAAATTCACTCACATACACCAGTGAAAAGCGTGCAGCGTAACTGTAGGTACCTGTAACAGGTATATAGGTATAATAATATCATTCTTCTTTTCTATTAATGGTTCCCAACCCTGTTTATTTCATTATTTAATTTGATTGCTGCATCTGATCATACATTTGTGTGTGTGTGTGCAGTCACTGAACTCATAGTCCCATTCTGCTTTGCCCCTGTCTGTGAGAAGATTTGCACAGAAACAGGATTTACTAGATTAGGATTACTGGACTAGGGAGAGGTTATATTTATGCCATTTAGCTGATGCTTTTATCCAAAGTGAATTACAATTATGACTGAGTACAACTTGCTCAGGGGCCCAACAGTGGCAACTTGGCAGTGGTGGAGCTTGAACCAGCAACCTTCTGAGTACAAGTCAAGTACCTTAACCACTGAGCTACATGTTACTGGGCTAAGGTAATATTATTGGACTTCTATGTCGGAAAACAGCCTGAAATGTTTATTTTGGGCAAAATATTTACATGTTTTATTGAACTTTACTATAATTGGTGCAAACTGTAAAAATATATTAAGACATTGTTGTACATGTCTGTTTGTCACTGTGATATTACCTGCAGGAAGTGGATGTGATCCTCGGTCAGTGAGAGCTGTTGTAGCTCCTGGTCTCTCCGTCTCAGCTCAGCTATCTCCTCCTCCAGCTGCTTCAGGAAGCTTTCGGCCCGACTCACAGCCACCTTCTCCTGAGTTTGGATCAGATCCTGCACCTCAGAGCGTCTTATCTCAATGGAGGAGATCATCTCATGAAAGATCTTCTCACTATCGTCCAGTGCAGTCTGAGCAGAACGCTGTGAGTGATACACAGGTAAGACGGAGGAGTTCAGAGATTCATTAGCCAGTGAGGAACTATGACTGACACACTATACACAGAGGGAGGGGCTCAGACACTCATTAGCCAATCATGAGGGTTGCTGACTCACCTTGTGAGCCTCTACAGCTCTGCGCAGGTCATTAAGATCTTTTTCTCTCTCCAGGATTCGCTGCTGCGATTTCATCTTTGGCACCCCCATCTCACACTGTTGGACAGACAGCACTCATCTGAGCACTGTAAACATCACACACATGCTGTATGACAGAAACAGCAAAAAGTCATGTTGTGTAAGGGATTGAGTGGGGCACTATAGTTTACATAAAGTTTCAAAAGAAAATATTGCTTTATTAAAGGCACTGACATGTTCATAGTAATCTGATCATAAAAATAGGCAATAAACATTTAATTATAAACTATTAACAATAAAGCATTTCATTTTAAACAATTAGAAACATGTAAAGAGTCGCCAAAAACACCTCTTTCCGATTCTAAAGTGTCTTGTATGCCTGTATGTAAAATAATATTTTATAAATGTTTAATTAATTGTTTATATTTTACATATATACATATAGACATATAGACAATAATAAAATATTCTTAGTAATGTAAACTAAAATGTTGACCTTTTACTCATATAAAAAGAATGAACATTATCAATATACTGTATACTCTGATGTTATCACATTAACATTGTTAGGTATGTAGATTAATCATCAAGAATACAAGATATGTCATATCGTTTTCCCTCTCCTGGCAATACTACTAGAATAGATTTCTACATGTCAGCTAGATACCGATAAATGTTTTTATTTTATCCTTTATCCTTTTATTTAGCCTTCTAACACAAACCACTAATTTTTTATTTCAGACCTGTTTCTCTGTTCTCTCCACTGCGGCAGAGACGATGTTGTGGCCTCTGTGGTCCTCCATGGTGCACATAAGACAGATGCACTGCTGGTCCGTGCAGCAGAACACCTCCAGCAGCTTGTCGTGCTGAGGACACACCTTGTCCTGGAGGAAGCCGGTGGCATTCATTACCTTGTGCCTCTTTCCAGAGTGCAGCTCCTCGTGAAGCTGGAAGTGGTCAGGACAGTAGGAGTCCAGACACACCAGGCAGGATTTAACTGCTCTCTGCTTCTGCCCAGTGCACGGGCCACACTCCACATACCCAAATAAAGCCAAACTCCGTCTGCCTCCCGCTGTGTCCACGACTCCTGACATCCCCTCAGAACAGTATGACTGAAAGTTTCACAGCACACACACACTAAGACAACAAAGTCAAAAACCATATACAAGAACTTGCTGCCTTTTTCTTACTTTGTAATAGTGTTGAGCTCTAAAATACATCACAAACAGCAAATTACTAACATTAATTGTTGTAGAATTATTGTTTTGTAGAATACAGATATTTTATAACAAGAATACCAGGGCAAACACAAAAGGTGCAAACACAACTCACAATGAGCCAAGAGGCTTCCACACTCACACTGTGGAGAGGAGATCAGTTTGGTTTCTTCTGAAGAGCGAGAGAGGCACAGAGACAGAGATTAAATTTCATCTTAGGTATGTGGTCAGCATTAGTGTATAAATAAACCAGAGAGTCACCTAATCGCTTCAGCTCTGTTTGCCATATAGCATGTGCAGTGGACATGTTTGGCATTAAGGAAGGTGTCATTGTGACAGTCTGCCCTAATCCTACAGGAAGAGTGAAGGCTCACAGCCAAGTCTGTCTACCTGAATTAGAATATAGACTTTTCAGTTTTGTGGGTTGTGAGTTAAACACAAATATCAAAGTGTCTATGCCAAGCACATAGAAGTGAGTACAAATATAATTGTAACATTTACAGGTTAGTGGGGGGGGGGGGGGGGTGTTGTCAGCGTTTCCTCCTCCTCAGTGAAATCACAGAATCACCAGTAAATTTCTGCTTTCCAAACTGGTGGGGATCCAGTTACCTCTATATGCTCTATCTAACTCTAATTACAAAAACACACACCCCTACTCTCTCTCTCTCTCTCTCTCTCTCTCTCTCTCTCTCTCTCTCTCTCTCTCTCTCTCTCTCTCTCTCTCTCTCTCTCTCTCTCTCTCTCTCTCTCTCTCACACACACACACACACACACACACATACACACAGTTTGTTCACCCAAGCATACATATACATTAAAAGCAGCTCTGTGTTGGACTGCAGAATTTTCTTCTTAAATACTTTTTCTGATGTGGTCACTGATTTCAGAGTCATTTGAGGAGTCTGAGTAGAGACCATGACTGAGACAGGTGATGTTTCCGTTGGTTTTAGAGGTGCATGATTATTGCAGGTACTGGGTAAAGAACAGATTTTTTTGATGTGATGTGAAGACCAAAGACTGGTAAGGGAGGATATTGTGTCTAGAACATTCTGTATTGCCTGAAGAGTGTGTGTAGCTTGTAGCTCTTAGATACAACAGCCTGGTCATGGTGTGTTTGTTCAGACTGCAAAGCTACGATGCCCTGGGTGTGACAAGCAGTCCAGAGGGTGAGGGGACAGAAGGCGACCAGAGATATTCAGACAGCTGTCTGGTCATGATGAAACAGGTGGGGGTTTTAGAGCCATTAACTCATGTAATGTAATAAAGAAAAAAGAAAAAAAAAAGAACAAGCAACACATTTAATGAATTAAAAGCAATGAGTACTGATAGATGCACTCAACTCGTTAAAATAGATCTACGACATAATAAGCTGTGCATCCTTTAGATCGGCTGTTAGAAAAGTTTGGCAGTTAACTAGATGTGATTCGGATCAGCTCGGTTAAATGCCCTCTGCACTTGATACCACGTGTTTTAAATGGAAAGCTTGGTATGTCTATATTGGTCATTTATGTGCATTAAGCCTAAATTTCAACATGAACTTCTGAAGTTCAGTTACTGATTCATTCCCCAGAGGTCGCTCTTGATTGACATTGAAACACAGACGTTTGCAATAACTTAAGTTTAACATTTGAAGTTTTTTTCGGTTAAATAAAAACCAGTTATATTGTAAGGAAATCTGATTACATTTTTTAAGTTCTAGACTTTTGAAGGTACAGGTTTTTTCTGCAGTTTGTACTTGTATCACTCTAAACTATCGCCAGTTTCTGAATGCTTGTAGCTTCACTCACATTAGATTTTGAATAAATCCACTTTGGTTCTTGCGCATTTCACAACTTCCTGGAGCAGCTCGTAATGCGCTTTTCAACGAGCGCCTCGCGGCTTACGGTAGGTCGCGCTCCGCCCCGGTGGAGGTTTTCAGCGGAGCGTTTTGTCGCGCGCACCCCATGCATCATCAGAGCTGACGTGGGAACTACGTGAGCACGAATCTGCCGCCACTACACCCGTGACGAGTGACGAGTCTCTACGTAAGTAAGACTACGGTACGTTATTGCTGGCATGTCGAACATTAGCCGGGAAAAACGGACAGGGAAGCGGATGTAACTTCACGCAGCAGTGTCCCGAGTTTACAGAGCGTTTACAGGGAGCTCGCGGCGATAGACACTTTAACTAACCATAACCCCTAACTAACTCCAACTCTAACCCTAACAAACCCTAACCCTAACTCTAACCCCAACCCCAACCCTAACTCTAACCCCTAACCCCTAACCCTAACTAAACCCAGTGTTGCCGCTTACTGCCACCTAACCCAACATCTATCCAAACACTTTAGCAGATTATCATATAATGCGTAGTGGTAAAACAACTGGAGAACATTTAACTAGGGCTGTCTCATTTACCTTGCACGAGATTTTGGGAAATAATGCTGTTAATCTGGCTAGCTATCCTTAAATTAAAAATGTCGAGATTCAGATACACAGACTTGGCCCTTGACGTTCCGTGTTCATCTGGAAACTAGAATTAGGAATAACTGCAGGTGTCAAGAAGAGCTGGATTATCAATCAATATTGTATCGCTAAAATCGCCAAAATAATTTAAAACTCAAATTCACATGAAAGGCATAAGAGTTTACTAATAATATGTAATAATACACAGGTCTGTGTAGATACCAGGCCAAGGTAAGGACCTATATTGACGTGGAGCTAGATATCCAGTTCAATTATGATTCTGATTTTTAACTGGAAACAACAGCGTTCTTCCACCACCACCACCTTTAGCTCTGGGTGCATTAACCAGCAGGCTAACCTAATTCTAACAGTCACTGAAGTTTGCTAAAAGTCATGCAGAATACAAAGAAAGGATGTTATGTGAGTAGGTAAAGATGAACATTAATTACAAACTTGCTGAAACTCATTTTGTGTGATTGCTTTATGATTTTGTATTTTGACTTATTTTGTTGTAAGGCTGAAGTTTAGGTTAGTCTGAGGGTCTGAGGTTAGGATTAGAGGGTCTGAGGTTAGGATAAGGGGATCTGAGGTTAGGATTAGAGGGTTAGTTTATTTGTGTATTGTGTTATATCCAGACGTCTAACATGCGTGGCTGAGAAAGAGGAAGCGAACTTTCTCGACTGTTACTGTCCACATACTCCAACCAAGACATGAGTGTATTAGAACTGTGTGATCTAAAATAGGGTTAACATCCCACTCAAACTGGGACTTATTTAAGTGATGGCTTTAATCTGTCTTTGGAAAGATAACCTTCTTTTTATCATGAACAGTGACATTGTGATATGCAAATTCATACGACCTGATATCGCCAACATGCTGTACGGTTGGTGTAGAATGTACAAGTCTGTGGATGATACTTTATGGCTGTGATATTAATATATATGACGATACTGAAACTTACAGTAACAAAAGGTCTTAAACTGTGTTTCTGCAAGAAAAAAACAGCGCTTCATTTCCATGTGTTTATATATATATAAATATATATAAAACACACACACACACACACATTATACATCATTCATACATACATGCATATATACATATTACTCTACCACCCTGAACCATTAATGCAAGGAAGGATGGATCCATGCTTTCATGTTGTTTACACCATATTCTGACCTTAGCATCCTAATGTCGCACCTGAAATTGAGACTTATCAGACCAGGCAATGTTTTTCAAATATGCTATTGTCCAGTTTTGGTAAGCATATGTGAATTGTAGCCTCAGTTACCTGTTCTTAGCTGAAGGTGCATCACACAGTGTGGTCTTCTTCTGTAGTCCATCTGCTTCAAGGCTCAACATGTTGTACATTCAGAGATGCTCTTCTGTATAACTCAGTTGTAATGAGAGTTATTTGAGTTACTTTTGCCTTTCTAGCAGCTTTGGCCATTCTCCTCTGACCTCTGGCATCAACAAGACTGGGGTTAGGGTTATATAAATAGGGTTAGGGTTATATAACTAGGTTTAGGGTTAGGGTTATATAACTAGGGTTAGGGTTATATAACTAGGGTTAGGGTTATATAATGGGTTAGGGTTATATAACTAAGTTTTGGGTCAGGGTTAGGGTTATATAACTAGGGTTAGGGTTATATAATTAGGGTTAGGGTTTTGGTTATATAACAAGGGTAAGCATTGATTGGGTTAACTAATGATGATGTCCTACCACTCCACCCACACCTATCATGATGATGTCCTACCTGAATGGAAGCAGGTGTGATGGACACTGTCTCATATTATGTCCACCTGGCTTTAGTGCCACCTCTCACTAAGGTTAGGGTTAGGGTCAGACACAACACTTCCTCTCTGCTTGGTTGCTAGGCCCATTACTATGGAGACGGTGACAGCGACGCAGCAGTGGCAGGAAGACAGTGTGGCTGAGACTGGGACTCAGATTCAGACTGACTCAGAGTCACTGACACAAGTACACACACTCACTGACTGACTGAGAGTGACTGACACGGGTGTATACATACACACGCACACACAGACTGACTCAGAGTCACTGACACAGGTACACACATTCACTATACACAAGTACATACACACGCACACACACTCACTTTACACAGGCACATATGCACACACACACACACACACACACACACACACAGGTACAAACACTCTAAGAATTACATTCCTGTCTCCACTAGCCTCATGTCCTCACTGCTATAACTGCCTGTATTGTAGATCCCTAGATCATGTTTTCAAAACTCTTTAGTATCAGCACTAACCACAAGTTTAAATAGATTTAACAATACTAATGTGATCAAACTGGACTTTAGTTTTTGTTGTTGCCAGTGAGTGAATTCGCTGGTTCTCTCACTATCTGTGTGTGTGTGTGTGTGTGTGTGTGTGTGTGTGTATAAGGTGAATGAGAGTGTAGCAAGTGTGGAAGTAGCAATATTACCTGGAGGCCAGATGCTGCAGGAGCAGAGAGTCATCCAGACTACACAGCCCTCTGTCATTCAGTCACTTCAGATACAGACAATACAGGTAACACACACACACACACACACACACACACACACAGTCAGGCAGGCAGGCACACACATGTAAATGTAAAAATGAACATGTACACACACACACATACACTTGTGTGCACATACACATCACAGATACAGACAGAGTTTACAGATTTGCCAGGTGTGAGGGAGCTTTCTTTTATTGCATACGCAAAACCTGGGTCAGTACAGTGCAGACCTGGGTCAGTACAGTGCAGACCTGGGTCAGTACAGTGCAGACCTGGGTCAGTACAGTGCAGACCTGGGTCAGTACAGTGCTGGACTGGCAACAAAACCTTTCCTAAATGATTGCTCAACCCCAACCATGAGAGGCTAAACTGCAGACAAGGGAAATGGAAGTATTTACTGACTTTCTAACTTTATTGACTTCTGGGTCGCAAGTACGCTGATCGCGTTTGGCTGGCAGTTTTCTCTGGCTTCTACTTTTTTTCTTCGTGTTTTTCCCTTTTTGTCTGATTAATGGTTTATTGTTCATGCTGAGTCAATCCTCCTGCTCGATTCTTTGGTAGCTCAGTGGTTAAGGTGCTTGACTTGTAATCAGATGGTTGCTGGTTCAAGTCCTACCACTGCCAAGTTGCCATTGTTGGGCCCCTGAGCAAGACCCTTAACCCTCAATTGCTCAAGTTGTACTCAATCATAATTGTAAGTTGCTAGAACTGCCAAATGCAATCTTTTTTTCTTGGAACTGCCTAATGTGAACATTTCCTCCTCAAATTCATGCCTGGCATTATCCTACTTCATCTGAGTATGTCTTCATTCTCTTGCATGTTGTGTGTTTTTATATTGTCTTGAAGAGTATACAAAACTGTCTTGACATTTGTAGGTGGTTGTGATGTGTAGGCTAACATGGTTTATCTAACAGTGTCTGAGAGCTGATATGGCTGTGCTTCACTAGTCAGCTTTTAATGGCTGCATTGTGTATCCTTGGGTTTATTAGTGAAGTTCATCACTGGATTATTAACGTCTCCGAAGCGTTTTTGCTACTCAACATGGCAGTCTCCTACACTGTACACTTCCTGAACTGCTTCATCTTAAGGACAGATACTACAGTCTTTTTAACTGTATTAACCTCAGAATAGTTCACTGTCCACATTACACACACCACGGATCACGTCCTTCACCTTCTGTGAACTATAATATTCCTGGACCTGGATGTATCCCTCATATATGGAGTCTAAATCATCATTGCTCCACTGCCCAGTGGTCAGTTGACCACTGTGCCATTCCCTAGAACTACTGACTGGTGTGTTATGCTTGTCTGTATCTCTGCCATGCATATAGACAAAGCCTTAATCTTCACTCTCTGAATAACAAAGCAATGTTTATTGTGGATGTCATACTGGATCATAATATTGACTTCATGTTACTGTCTGAAACCTGGCAGCCACCAGGCGAATATCTCGTGCTGAATGAAACCACACCTCCTGGGTTTCATCATGTGAATCAGCTACGCATCACAGGTTGGAGGTGGACTGGCAGGTCTCTGCCAGTTTACTTATAAGGTCCATAGTGTGTTCATTCACTGAACATTTTCCTTTGAATGCCTTGCTCTGAAAATAGCAGGCTCAAAGCCCTTACTGAGGTTGCGTCTGCCGCTGACTAAATCTAGTACTTGTTTTTCTATCTGCACTGTCTGAATTCCTAGTAAATCAAGACTCAACTAAATGTTCACGCTGCTGATTTTCTCGACCTGTTACACTGCTTTGATCTCACCCAACATGTAGCCTCTGCCACCCACACTAAGGGTCATATCCTCAATCTTCTGTGTACAACTCCTTCTTTCTCACCTTCTAATGTGCACACTGCTGATTTTCACATCTCTGACCATAGAGCTGTTTTGTTTGATCTGTCCCTGTCTCTCCACTCCATGAGGACACACACCTTTAGGAATATTAGAAATATCAGTCTATCAACTTTTATGAACACCCTGGACCAGTTTCCATCACCCGAGGCCCTAGTCAATCATTACACTGTCTCAGTTGCATTTAACCAGCATACTTCTCTTTGAACATGATTTGTGACTTTCCGCCACCCTGCCCCGTGTTCACCTGTGAACTTCAACTGTAGTGCCTTGGTAAGAAAACTAACCTGACAGTAATCCAAGAGCCTTCTTCTCCACAATTAAGTTGCTGCAGCCTGCTTGTAGTTTCCCTTTAGCCCTTCAACTGCCATCTGTGATGTTTTGATGGTCTTCACTGAGAAGGTTAACATTCACTTTAATGTTCTCACTTCTGCTGGCCCCTTTGATCTCACTCCTCCTGCCCTTCTGCTGTTAACCTCCTTTCCACTTTTCACAAGGTCAGTGAGAGTTTTATAACCAGGATCATCATTGGCTCTAAAGCAACTACTTGTACTTTACACCCTCTGCCTTACCCCTAATTAGAGCTTGCCAGCCTTCACTTTGCCCACTCAGGACACAGGAACTGGAACGGGCACAGGAACAGACTGGGTGGTGTCCTTCACGCCGGAAACATTTATTTACATTTACAGCATTTAGCAGATGCTCTTATCCAGAGTGACTTACAAAGGTGCTTTGTTATTAGCCAGAACAGTAGGTTAGAGTCCATGATACCAATGAACTAGAAAACTGTTGAAATACAGGGATCACAGCTGATGCCTAGAAGTGCAAAATACATAAGCTCCATCTCAGTCTACATCAGTGCAATAAACAATACCCTACTATAAGTTCTAGTTAGTCAGCATAGGAGGCAGGTCAGTGGTCATTTAAATAATAATAATAATAATAATAATAATAACGAGAGCACACGAGTACCACAGATTATGTATGCATTCACTTTACCTACTCACGTCTTGTGCTGCGGGTCACTCCTTCCTGCAGTGTTGATCAAGACAGGCAGACTCATAGCACTAACCTGGGGTCTTACCTGCAAAAAATGGCTGAAAAGGAAACTACCTGCTTTGATTTCCATGAACGATGAGACACCCTTATACCCGCAGCACCAGGAGGTTTGATGTCTGTGGCTTGATGACAGTGAGACGTAACACACTCGGACTGTGTGGAAACAGACAGAGTTTCATCCCAGCGGAACAACCACATACCAGAGTCTCACTCTCTTGCTGCAGCCATAGGTGACTGGTTATTCTGTAACGTGGAGCGATCACGAGGCAGACGCATACGCTGAGAAGAGAAAGATTTATTACGGACAAATCCATATTCAGAGTCTTTAGAACATTTCAGGGAATACATGATCAACAAAAAGGAAACAAAACACACATTGACAAAAAGGGGATGCAGGCTATAACAAAAATACAAGTAAAAATAAGAATTAAAACTAAAGACTAGTGAATACAAACAGGCAGAGAAACATGAGGCTTTAAACACAAACAGTGGCTAGGAATAACACACAGGCTAGGAATTACAATAACCAGCAAACACACAGGCAACAAGGCAGGGTTTAAAAACATGTACTAATAAGATTTAACTAGACACAGATGCAACTCATGAGGGGTGGAGAAAACGAAACTAAGGAATGGAACCACAAGGAAGTAAAGCCAAACAAAGACACGAGACAGGGAAACTAAGACAGTGGGACGCCAATGATGACACTCTGTGACTCCATAACCTTGTTGTTATCATGGACAAGCTCTCTTGAGGCCCACATTAATAACATTACCAAAACCGCCTGATTCCACCTTAAGAATACTGCAAGACTGCATCCTTCACTCCCTGATTCAGTAGCTGAAACTCAAATTCATGTTTTTATTACATCCAGACTGGATTACTGCAATTCCGTTCTGTTTGGGCTCCCTGCTAGTCTACTCAAGAAGCTCCATTACATACACAATTCAGAGGCAAGAGTTCTCACGCACACCAGATCATGGGAACACGTAACCCGAAGTTAAAAAACATACACTGGCTTCTGGTTTGGTTCGTTATCGCATACTCCTGGTTTTTAAATCTTTACATGGTCTGGTTCCTGATTAGCTCTCCACTCTGTTGTCCAGACACAATCCCTCACGCTGGCTCTGGTCTGCCAATGCTCATTTGGTCTCTATTCATCCTGCCAAATTACACATGTATGGTGATGAAGCCTTTAAGCGTTGCAGGCCCAAAACTATGGAACTCCATCCCGCTTATCAATCAAATGCATTATTATTATTAATAATATTGGTAAGTTACAGATTTACCAGGTATGGGGAGTTTTGCAGATTTATCGGGATTGGGGGGAGTTGGTGATGGAGGGACAGTTTCAGTCGGGTGACATCCCTACAGGGAGACCATTTTTAGGGGAACAGATTTCCTGAGCACAGGTTCAGTGATGAGATATGCCCCAAGAAGTTATATTCTCTGTACTTTCTCTGATTTATTTATTTTTGTATTCTTCTTCATCAAGGGAATTAAACCCCTCAGGCTCTGAAGCTCTGTTATCTTTGTCACAAATTTCCTAAATCGTAATTGCTGTACTTTTTGTACATTTTAGCTAGCTAGCTAAATGTCGATTGAACAAGGAAGGAAATATTTATCCTTAGTGATTTCATGATTGTGTATTGGTTAGTTTCACACAAATTGACACACAAATTCATCAATCACACACGGTGATTAGATGGATAATACCTGAGTGACACAGACATACGAATCACACAGTGAGAAGTGGATGAAGTGTAATTTAACCTATACTCTAACCTCTATATCTAACTGCTATTAGGCTCTTTAGTCTAACTATTGGCAAGATTGAAAGTGCAAATTCCACAGATTCATTAAATGCTGTCTTATTGCAAAGATATTAATAAAAACATAGAGAAACATTGAAGCAGACGTGCCAGCGCACCTGTTGACCACATCGGGTTAATGTGCACTAGGGTTTACCCTAGTCCTTATCCTAATCCTATCCCTACTCTTCATTAATATGCACTAGAGTTAATCCTAGTCCTAATACTAATCCTAACCCTACTCTTCATTAATGTGCAGTAAGGTTAATCCTAGTCCTAACCCTACTCTTCATTAATGTGCTCTAGTGTTAAGACTAGTCCTAACCCTAATCCTAACCCTACTTTTCATTAATGTGCAGTAGGGTTAATCCTAGTCCTAACTCTAATCCTAACCCTACTCTTCATTAATTTGCACTACTCCATGCTTTTGTTTTGTGTGTTCAGTCTGCTGCAGCCGAGGCTGAGCGGGCAGATGTTTCAGACACACAGAAGAGGAGAGAACTTCTCTTTAGACGCCCTTCCTACCGGTGAGATGATGTTTATCCATACCTTTTTAAATTTGCTAACTGTAAACATAATACATCCTCTTAAATATATATTATGATATTAAATTATACATAGGTCTTTCATGTCTCTGAAGACCGCAGTTACTAAATACCAAAGGGGAGCTGAATTCACATGATCTGACTTGATCACTAAAACTCAAATATTTGTTGACCTGAAATTAAAATTTCACTCCAGACCTGCTGGAACAGACTGAGATATGCTTATAACAGACTTACTCGCATTCTGTTATACACTGCTAAATATCTCAAAGTGGAAATGTCATTCAGTTATTGTCCAATCATGCGGAGACTTTTTTGTTTAGTTAATTGTTTGTTTATGCAGAAAGATCTTAAATGAGCTTTCGTCCGACACTCCTGCTGTGCCAAAGATTGAGGAAGAAGAGAAGCTCGAGGGAGATACACTTCCTTCTTCCAGCGTTTCCACGGTGACTGTGCCATCATCCATCTATCAGACCAGCTTGGGGCAATACAGTATGTATACATATATGTATTTCTGTAAAAGTGGTTATGTAATACAGTATGTACACGTATATGTACATGTGTATAAGTGTATGTGTAGTGCAGTTTTACATATATATCTAAATTCACACACAGAAGGGTAAAAGCCATTATATATCAGAGCTCTCCCAATCTTGTCTCTGTAGTTGCTATAACTCAGGGTGGAGCGATCCAGATTAGAGGTGCAGCAGCGGACAGTCTGCAGGGGATTCAGGCTCTGACTCTGCCCAGTCCTGCGGTACCCCAGCCAGGAGCTTCCATCCTACAGCACACCCCTCAGGCTGGAGACCCTGCACAGCAGCTGCTGCTGTCTGCTGGACAGGTGCTTGTTCAAGGTAAGATCTTCAGGTTCTGTCTCTTTGTTGTCTGCCTCTCTTAGATTCTTTGTCTGTTTTCAGTATAGAAGCACTAAAACTCCACTGAGCAAAGAGTTGAGGACAGCAGTGTAATATGTCCTTTTAAAGTTATGACTTTGTCATTTTGTTTTTATTAAAATAAAAAAAATTATCCTTGTGATTAGAGAAGAGAGTTGAAAGCTATACTAATCCCAAATGAAAACTGTGGTTGTGTATCCACATCTTGGTGTGGTTGTGTATCCACATCTTGGCGTGGTTGTGTATCCACATCTTGGTGTGATTGTGTTTTCACATTTTGGTGTGGTTGTGTAACAGTGATGATTTAAAAGCATGACTCTAATGTTGGCACTGTGACACAGTAATGCTGTGTGTGTGTGTGTGTGTGTGTGTGTGTGTGTGTGTGTGTGTGTGTGTGTGTGTGTGTGTGTGTGTGTGTGTGTGTGTGTGTGTGTGTTCCACTGCTCACTGTAGTGTTTTAGGCCATTTCCTACAGCACTGATGAAAATTAATAAATGTCTTTCTGCTTACATGGTAATTACTGGCTGGTCTCCAAGCTGTAGAGGCATCTGTCATCTCGTTGGGGAGAAAGCAGTGAGAAGGCTGCAGCATCCTCATTTGTTCAGCTGGGTCCAGGTTAGGGTTCTCCAGATGGGTCAGGGTTCTCCAGATGGGTCAGGGTTCTTGGGATGGGTCAGGTTTAGGTTTCTCCAGATGGATTATGGTTTGGGTTCTCCAGATGGATTATGGTTTGGGTTCTCCAGATGGGTCAGGGTTAGGGTTCTCCAGATGGATTATGGTTAGGGTTCGACAGCTGCTGGTTTGGTTTGTAAGCCACACAACAAAGGTGCATAGACTATACAGACAATGCAGGCAATGCTGAATAGTTATGTGTGTGGGCATATTTATGTATGCTATATTTTATCTGATGTAAATCCAGGTCCAAGACAAATAAATTCATTAACTAAAAATCTTTCTATAATAACATGAGCAAGCTAGGAGCAAGCACCTTATTAAATTCATCATTGACAAATAAGTACGTAGTGAGCTACATCGTGAGTTATGTAACCAGCTAAGATCGCTAGCTAGCTACCTGAATTGTTTTAATTAAAGTTTCTAAAGTTGGCTGTAATTGTGTAGGTGCAACATAGAGTTAACAATGCAGCTTCTACTAAATCAAAACATAATCAACCATGGTTGAAATAAAATTTTACTGTGCAGTAACTAGTTGTAGAAAAATAATTAATAAAACATTGGACCATATAGTCCCTACCACTTAGCCTCACCCTACCCTACCAGGTGGAAGGGTGTCCTGATTCTTGAGATACAGGGGGAAGGTGAAGTGTTAGGTCTACATGGTCCTCCAAACTGAGGTTTTTCAGAGGCACACTCTAAACGGCTTGTTGTGAAAAATTGTCCCAGAATGCCTTGCAAGTCACCGGTAATGTGACTGCTCAAACAATGAAAGTATTTGCTTTGAAAATAAAGATGTAAAAATTACAATTTCCATGGTACTATCTTACTTCATTGTTGTTTTGATGTATTGTGGTCATTTTTTAATAAGAACCATAAAGAAATTGCTAGTTGTATGCCGATATCTCAGCAGCTAGCTAGCTAATGTTACATGCTTATTGCTGATTTGTGCATGACAATCCTGCATTTTGACATACATTCATAGGTTTTCTTTATTGTCATAGTACTATGTATACCACAAAATTAAGGTGCACAACTTGACAGAAATCTTATGTTAAAACACAACAAAATAAAAATAGAACTGAAAAATACAGATATATACAATTCGCAAAGTGGGTGTCTACATATACATTCTCTACTAATGCGGGATGGCAGGTGAGTCCCCTATAATGTTGGATGGCGGGTGAGTCCTCTATAATGTGGGATGGCGGGTGAGTCCTCTATAACGCGGGATGGTGAGTGGATCCTCTTTGATTACGTAGCTAGCTACTGGTTATAGTTCTCATTTTACTAGCTTGTCATGTATCTAACTAACTAGTAGTGCTAACTTTTACTAATAACCAATGTCCTAGCTAAGCTAGCTAATGCATTTGCTTTGGTGGTCTGTGTTTTTGGTAGGTTAAGCATATGTGTCGAGGTTATGTGTGTCTAGCCTTAAAATGTAGGCATTATCAATACCTTCTCTTCTGCGTGGCTGACTTCTGTGAATTTCTTAACTAATTAACTAATTTAATACTAATTAAGAACACCAGTTTGGGGAGCGTGGAGCCACTGGGTGTATGTGCGCCGCTATCTTCATGTCACATTCCCACACTCTGAAGACATATAATATCCAAAAAGAAGTAGTCCAGTCCACACCTCTACCTCTCCTCTAATATCAGTGCAGACTGGCAGGGTTGGTGAACTTTACCCCTCCTCTAATATCAGTGCAGACTGGCAGGGTTGCCTATGGAGCACTACTAATAATTAAGCAATGTGTTTTTTAAAAATTGTTGATGTTAAAGTTAAAGTTGTGAACTGCTGGCAACTGCAAAAGGATGCCAACAGCCAATGAAAAAGATCATGACAGCTGAGGACACCATATTATGCTATCAGTGACTAATGATGTATCAGGACTAATGATGTAAAAGGTTGTCCCATTTCATAGGAGAAGAGTTCAGCTACTACCCCCTGTGACTCAGAGGCAAGGGGACACCCAAATACAGGGGTAGGAGTAAAAATAAGAAATGGGATTGCGCATGAATCTCTATGCAAATCAACTTATAGGAGCAATAAGCCATTTTTCCATTGATTCTTCTTCACATTATAAAACAGCCATTATACTGTCACCTAGTGGCCTGGATGTTTCAGACATTCTGTACTAAATCTATTTTAAATGTGGTGGCCTCCTTGTGGGGGAATCACTCTACAGAGAATAAATGAATCATTTCAGTACTACAAAGCAATCTGATTATTCATGTCATATGAGCTGCACATTTTAGGGAAAAAAACACTGGGCAGTACTAGGTACTGGACTAGTAATCAGAAGGTTGTGCATGGTGAGGTGGTTGTGTGTAGCATGTGTATGGCATAGTGTATGTGTTGGGTGTGGTGTGATGTGATATATGTGTATGGTGTGGTGTGTTTGTGTGTGTGTGTATGGTGTCTCAGTGGTTCAGGTACTGGACTAGTAATCAGAAGGTTGTGCATGGTGAGTTGGTTGTGTGTAGCATGTGTATGGCATAGGGTATGTGTTGGGTGTGTGTGTGTGTGTGTGTGTGTGTGTGTGTGTGTGTGTGTGTGTGTGTGTGTGTGTGTGTGTGTGTATGGTGTCTCAGTGGTTCAGGTACTGGACTAGTAATCAGAAAGTTGTGTATGGTGAGGTGGATGTGTATAGGGTGTGTATGGTGTGGTGTGTGTTACGTGGTGTGTGTATGGTGTCTCAGTGGTTCAGGTACTGGACTAATAATCAGAAGGTTGGGCATGGTGAGGTGGATGTGTGTAGGGTGTGGTGTGTGTATTGGACTTGTAATCAGAAGGTTGCCACTTCGAGCCCCACCACTGCCAAGTTGCTACTGTTTGTCCCTTGAGCAAGGCCCTTAACTTAACTTATTCAGTTATAATTGAAAGTTGCTTGGATAAAAGCATCAGCTAAATGCAATTATTATATTTATGGCATTTAGCTGACACTTTTATCCAAAGCAACTTACAATTATGAGTACAACTTGAACAATTGAGGGTTAAGGGTCTTGCTTAGGGGCACACTAGTGGCAGGGTTTGAACCAGCAACCTTCTGATTACAAGTCCAGTACCTTAAGCACTGAGCTACCACTGCCTATAGAGCCTTATATATATAATATATAGCTGATGCTAGCAGTTAGATGGTAATATGCTAAGGCTTACTAAATTAAGCTATTTACCAAGCTAAGTGAACATCAACTGTGGTACTAGTACGCTGAAAACAGACTGACTGGTTTAGAGGGGAGGTCTGTCTGCATCTGGTTTAGAGGCTGCTAGCTACATCAGCAGGTGTGTGAGTGATTTGTAAAAGCTGTCAGTAAAGCATCCTTGAGTTTGACAAAGGCGCTATATAATAGGCGCTAATAGTAATAATAATAATTACAATGTCAAAGTAGTCAGATCTCCAAATAAGCTGTTCACTAATATGCCTGATCAATAACTAAAAACCTCTGAGAACAGATGGCCATCGTAACATGATTAAATTGATTCACATAGGGACTTAAATAGATGCCACCAGTATTGTGAAACTTTTATTTTAAAGGACATGGAACATATGCAAAATCACTGTGTAAGGATAAAAGTGCTGTAGAATAATGTTTCATACACATACAAGCAATATATTGATATATTTTATTAATTTGATTAGCTGTTAAAGACGTGAGACTCTATCTAAATAGCACACATCTCCACTAACATTGCCAAAGTGCTCATGGATCTTCATGATGTCATCTTTGTTTACAAACTTTGAAAGGATCTATATATTTATTTTATATATATATATATATATATATATATATATATATATATATATATATATATATATATATATATATATATATATATATATATATATATATACACACACACACACACACAGTAGTCAATGCCTTATATGCAGAATAAAAAGGTAAAAACATGTGAGATGTTACGTGTGAAACTGGTTTATTTGAACATTTGCCATTAGCGGAGTGTACAATTATGTCCAGAAAATGTAATCAGTCAATGGCCGGAGCCCAGTTAATAAGTACTAAGGTTGCAGAATTCAAAATTCCTATATTTATGAAACTTTTTAGGAAACTATTTTCAGACTGTTCTCCAAACAATCCTCAGACATCTGATCTGTCGTGACCGTCACTCAGTGTTCATGTAGTGGAGATCTGGTGTGACAGCTTTTGTTCGGCAGAGGTAAAGCTCAGGTATACAGAAACTAGTTCTCCTGATTACATAACTTGTACAGCATGTCACAATAAGAGCACTTCTGTGTTCTTGATATGCTGTTATCTTAGGAATTTGTCAACAGCTGCTAAAAAGAATGATTTTAGTGATATGCTGTATATGTGGTGAAATGCTGTATATTTGATAATGTACTGTATATTTGGGCTTTAAAATTAAAAGTTGAATGTATTTGTTTGTTTTAATTCTGTTTGTCACTGTGATTGTTTTATTTTGTTTCTTGATGTTCTTGCATATCCAGACAGTTCATCAAATCATTTGTCAGGATATACTACTATCGCTACTACTAATAAACTACTACTACTACTAATATACCACTACTACTACTACTAATAAACTACTACTACTACTAATATACCACTACTACTAATATACTACTACTACTACTACTACTACTACTAATAATAATAATAATAATAATAATAATAATAATGTATTACTACTTCGACTAATATACTAATAATAATAATAATAATAATAGTAATAATATACTACAACTTCTACTAATATACTACTAATAATAATGATAGTAATAATATAGTACTACTAATAATAATAATAATAATCTACTACTACTACTATCGCTACTACTACTACTACTAATATACTACTACTACTACTACTACTACTATCGCTACTACTACTACTAATATACTACTACTACTACTACTACTAAATAATAATAATAGTAATAATATACTACAACTTCTACTAATATACTAATAATAATAATGATAGTAATAACATAGTACTACTACTACTACTACTACTAATAATAATAATATACTACTACTACTACTAATGCTAATAATAATACTAATAATAACAATAGTAATAATATACTACTACTTCAACTAATATACCACTACTACTACTACTACTACTACTACTACTACTAATAATAATAAAAATAATAGTAATAATATACTACTACTTCTAATATACTAATAATAATAATAATAATAGTAATAATAATAATAATAGTAATAATATACTACTACTACTACTACTACTACTACTAATGATGATAATAATAGTTCAATATATAAGATGATCCAAAGAGAATGAAGAAAGTTGCTGCACTGAGCAGCCTGAATCTAGACGGAGTGTGTGTGTGTGTGTGTGTGTGTGTGTGTGTGTGTGTGTGTGTGTGTGTGTGTGTGTGTGTATGTGTGAGTGAGTCACTGTGAGTGTGTGTGTGTGTGTGTGTGTGTGTGTGTGTGTGTTTGTGTGTGTGCATGTGAGAGAGAGAAACAGAGACAGAAGTGAGTTGTAGTAGGTTTATCTCTAATGTAGGTTGTTTATCTTTGTGATGTGGATGGTTTATGAGAGTGCTACACTATCACTTGTGTGGGTAATCACAGCACATGGATGTATGAGTGATTGTGTGTATAAAACGCATGGTAGGATAAAGGCATGTGTTAGCTTGTGTGTTTATAAGATGCATTTAGATGGGTACTGCAGATGTCTTTGTGTGTGTGCAATACACTGGAATGAGAACAACATCCTTTTGTTTGTTCTAAAACACCTTTTTGCGTCATCATCATCTAAAAATACATGAAACTCCACTGGCCTGCTTCCTTCCTGCCATCTCCTCTCCTCAAACACACTGGCCTCATATTAGCCTTAAAAACACCACATTACAGTCATTTATTTATCACAATCACCACATTATAGTCATTTGCATTTAAAAGTTCAATTTTTATGGAGCTGAAAGACTCTCCTGATTCACATTCTTTCTCCCGCTCTCTTTTTCACACACACACACACACACACACACACACACACACACACACACACACACACACACACACTGAGAGTTTTTTAGAGACAGTGTGTTATGCCCTGGGATAGTTCAGTGATGTCATAGTGATGTCATAGTGACGCCAATGCCCTTAATTGTAATCTGACTGACTGACAGAGGGAGGGAGAGAAGGGAGGTGGGAGGGAGGGTGTGTGTGAGAGAGAGAGAGAGAGAGAGAGAGAGAGAGAGAGGAAAAAGGGGGAGAGTTAAACAGTGAGTCACAAGTTAAACTAAGACACAGTGAGAGACTGGCTCTGTGCTTCACAGACACAGGAACAACTTAGACAGTTTCAGAGAGAGGGATAGAGAGAGAAGGAGATAGAGAGACTGGTAAAGCTGTGAGAGAAAGATACCAGTACGGGAACACCACTGGATTATTACACCACAGAGATGGCAGTGACTGGTGATGAGACAGAATCAGGTAAGTGTATGTGTATATGTGTATGCACACATGCGTATGTGTGTGCCTCTGTGTGTGTGTGCCTCTGTGTGTGTGTGTGTGTGTGTGTGTGCGTGTGTGTGTGTGTGTGTGTGCCTCTGTGTGTGTGCGTGTGCATTGTATTGGTTTTTATCAAATGTTATATCCAATCTCTAAGAGGTAGAATTGCCTTGCATTTAGCTGTTTTCAAATATTGTGTGTGGATAGAGAATTTATTCTTAGACTGTAGTGTAATCATAATGAAGGCTTGAAACCTCAGCAATACTTTTAATGGTAATGTAAATGTAGCACATTAACTTGTGTTCTAGAAGTCTGTAGTGATGAAGCAGAGAATAGGAAAGGTGCTGAGAGCAGTGTCTGGTCTGTGCCAGAGGGGATAAGCCACATGTCCATGGAATAGAATGTTAGTGAACCCTTC
>NC_137507.1:30380000-30383234 GCF_041902795.1 Electrophorus electricus
AGTGTGTCAAATACTTTATGCCAAGTAGTTTGCTTTCCAATAAAAACATAATGCAGACCATTAGTTAGCATGTTGTGGTCATGTGACGTTAATGTTGTAAGAAATTTATCGATCAGCCTGGCTGCTGTGCTGTGCAACAGAATGTCCCTAAAGAAGTAAGATCCCAATTAGATTAGACTAGATTCAAATGTATGATTAACAACAAAAATCTATGTCAGAACTGACACATGCCAAGACTGGTGACCTGATTAAATTCTATTCAGTTTTCTACAAACCACCACAAAAGGAAGGGGTCAGGGAAGAAGTGATTTTATGCTTGTGAAGATAAAACCACATTAAATTTTTTTTTTCTTTTGTCCTGTCTTCCATTTTATTTAAAAATATTTTTTTTAGGGTTAGGGTTAGGTTAGGGTTAGGGTTAGGTTAGGGTTAGGGTTAGGGTTTGGGTTAGGGTTAGGGTTAGGGTTAGGGTTAGGGTTAGGGTTAGGGTTAGGGTTAGGGTTAGGTTAGGGTTAGGGTTAGGGTTAGGGTTAGGGTTAGGATAGGGTTAGGGTTAGGATTAGGATTAGGGTTAGGGTTAGGGTTAGGGTTAGGGTTAGGTTAGGGTTAGGGTTAGGGTTAGGGTTAGGGTTAGGATTAGGGTTAGTGTTGGGTTAGGGTTAGGGTTAGGGTTAGGGTTAGGATTAGGGTTAGGGTTAGGGTTAGGGTTAGGGTTAGGGTTAGGGTTAGGTTAGGGTTAGGGTTAGGGTTAGGGTTAGGGTTAGGGTTTAGGGTTAGGGTTAGGGTTAGGGTTAGGGTTTAGGGTTAGGGTTAGGGTTAGGGTTAGGGTTAGGGTTAGGGTTAGGGTTAGGGTTAGGGTTAGGGTTAGGGTTAGGGTTAGGGTTAGGGTTAGGGTTAGGGTTAGGGTTAGGGTTAGGGTTAGGGTTAGGGTTAGGGTTAGGGTTAGGGTTAGGGTTAGGGTTAGGGTTAGGGTTAGGGTTAGGGTTAGGGTTAGGGTTAGGGTTAGGGTTAGGGTTAGGGTTAGGGTTAGGGTTAGGTTAGGGTTAGGGTTAGGGTTAGGGTTAGGGTTAGGGTTAGGGTTAGGTTAGGGTTAGGGTTAGGGTTAGGGTTAGGGTTAGGTTAGGGTTAGGGTTAGGGTTAGGGTTAGGGTTAGGTTAGGGTTAGGGTTAGGGTTAGGGTTAGGGTTAGGTTAGGGTTAGGGTTAGGGTTAGGGTTAGGGTTAGGGTTAGGGTTAGGGTTAGGGTTAGGGTTAGGGTTAGGGTTAGGGTTAGGGTTAGGGTTAGGGTTAGGGTTAGGGTTAGGGTTAGGGTTAGGGTTAGGGTTAGGGTTAGGGTTAGGGTTAGGGTTAGGGTTAGGGTTAGGGTTAGGGTTAGGGTTAGGGTTAGGGTTAGGGTTAGGGTTAGGGTTAGGGTTAGGGTTAGGGTTAGGGTTAGGGTTAGGGTTAGGGTTAGGGTTAGGGTTAGGGTTAGGGTTAGGGTTAGGGTTAGGGTTAGGGTTAGGGTTAGGGTTAGGGTTAGGGTTAGGGTTAGGGTTAGGGTTAGGGTTAGGGTTAGGGTTAGGGTTAGGGTTAGGGTTAGGGTTAGGGTTAGGGTTAGGGTTAGGGTTAGGGTTAGGGTTAGGGTTAGGGTTAGGGTTAGGGTTAGGGTTAGGGTTAGGGTTAGGGTTAGGGTTAGGGTTAGGGTTAGGGTTAGGGTTAGGGTTAGGGTTAGGGTTAGGGTTAGGGTTAGGGTTAGGGTTAGGGTTAGGGTTAGGGTTAGGGTTAGGGTTAGGGTTAGGGTTAGGGTTAGGGTTAGGGTTAGGGTTAGGGTTAGGGTTAGGGTTAGGGTTAGGGTTAGGGTTAGGGTTAGGGTTAGGGTTAGGGTTAGGGTTAGGGTTAGGGTTAGGGTTAGGGTTAGGGTTAGGGTTAGGGTTAGGGTTAGGGTTAGGGTTAGGGTTAGGGTTAGGGTTAGGGTTAGGGTTAGGGTTAGGGTTAGGGTTAGGGTTAGGGTTAGGGTTAGGGTTAGGGTTAGGGTTAGGGTTAGGGTTAGGGTTAGGGTTAGGGTTAGGGTTAGGGTTAGGGTTAGGGTTAGGGTTAGGGTTAGGGTTAGGGTTAGGGTTAGGGTTAGGGTTAGGGTTAGGGTTAGGGTTAGGGTTAGGGTTAGGGTTAGGGTTAGGGTTAGGGTTAGGGTTAGGGTTAGGGTTAGGGTTAGGTTAGGGTTAGGGTTAGGGTTAGGGTTAGGGTTAGGGTTAGGGTTAGGGTTAGGGTTAGGGTTAGGGTTAGGGTTAGGGTTAGGGTTAGGGTTAGGGTTAGGGTTAGGGTTAGGGTTAGGGTTAGGGTTAGGGTTAGGGTTAGGGTTAGGGTTAGGGTTAGGGTTAGGGTTAGGGTTAGGGTTAGGGTTAGGGTTAGGGTTAGGGTTAGGGTTAGGGTTAGGGTTAGGGTTAGGGTTAGGGTTAGGGTTAGGGTTAGGGTTAGGGTTAGGGTTAGGGTTAGGGTTAGGGTTAGGGTTAGGGTTAGGGTTAGGGTTAGGGTTAGGGTTAGGGTTAGGGTTAGGGTTAGGGTTAGGGTTAGGGTTAGGGTTAGGGTTAGGGTTAGGGTTAGGGTTAGGGTTAGGGTTAGGGTTAGGGTTAGGGTTAGGGTTAGGGTTAGGGTTAGGGTTAGGGTTAGGGTTAGGGTTAGGGTTAGGGTTAGGGTTAGGGTTAGGGTTAGGGTTAGGGTTAGGGTTAGGGTTAGGGTTAGGTTAGGGTTAGGGTTAGGGTTAGGGTTAGGGTTAGGGTTAGGGTTAGGGTTAGGGTTAGGGTTAGGGTTAGGGTTAGGGTTAGGGTTAGGGTTAGGGTTAGGGTTAGGGTTAGGGTTAGGGTTAGGGTTAGGGTTAGGGTTAGGGTTAGGGTTAGGGTTAGGGTTAGGGTTAGGGTTAGGGTTAGGGTTAGGGTTAGGGTTAGGGTTAGGGTTAGGGTTAGGGTTAGGGTTAGGGTTAGGGTTAGGGTTAGGGTTAGGGTTAGGGTTAGGGTTAGGGTTAGGGTTAGGGTTAGGGTTAGGGTTAGGGTTAGGGTTAGGGTTAGGGTTAGGGTTAGGGTTAGGGTTAGGGTTAGGGTTAGGGTTAGGGTTAGGGTTAGGGTTAGGGTTAGGGTTAGGGTTAGGGTTAGGGTTAGGGTTAGGGTTAGGGTTAGGGTTAGGGTTAGGGTTAGGGTTAGGGTTAGGGTTAGGGTTAGGGTTAGGGTTAGGGTTAGGGTTAGGGTTAGGGTTAGGGTTAGGGT